>NW_027633736.1:0-32922 GCF_053919585.1 Euprymna scolopes | reverse complement strand
AACGTGAAATAAGAACTAATCGAATCATTAAGTCAACATCAAACGTTGAAATTTCAAATAAACGCCATTTAAAAGAAGCAGAAAAATGAATTCAGCGCAAGTAATTGATAAACGGAATGCATACCAATCAGCAAATTGCGATATTCTGGGTGATTTGATTTTAGTTTGTTGATATTAGTTTTAACCGATTCAACTTACTCAACCTACATGGGGTTCGCTTCTTATAAAGACTCAGAGCCACTCAAGAATAAGGATTAATGGGTGTCAGATTAGACAATACCGTAATGATCGGTGATGGAACAAATTGGTTAAAAATTAATTATTTAAGAGAAGAGTTCAACAAGAACGTGAAAGCGATAATGTTATAATAAATGGGAAGCTGCTCCGCGATATTGTGTATCACAGAAAAACAGTTAAAAGAAAAAAGCTTTTCTCATAGAATTTCGTTTAGTTGTAGGAACACATAGAGATTATTAGTAATCGCTGATCGTGCTTGTAGCTTTGCATTTAGTTCACCGTGAATCTTTTCAGAGGGAGGACCATAAAGTGAAGCTCAGTCGAACACCTGACATGAAAATAATGTTATAGCAAAGATAGGCTCGCTGCGTCTCTTCTATTAAAAGACTTATCAGGGAAGAGAAAACGACATCGCCCATCAGTTTTGCACCTTGTCTAAACAGGAAAAAGTGCACTGAACAGCTCCTTCCCAGATGTGGTAACAGTACTCCACTGACGTATTTGGCTTTATAGAGGATTGCATCTTAAGTGAGGTACCTTCTGGGGTTATAGAATGGTCCAACCATTATTCTGGAGACCTTCGCAACAGATTTGATCTATTTTATTTTCGTCCCATTAATATAACAATTTCGAACACAGCTTCTAGACGTAAGGGTAGGTAACATAGATTTATATTTCGCAAATGATATCCCAAAGGGTTTTATCTGCAACTGAAAAGTGGAGCCTGAAGAAACCGTCGACCATTGTTTGTAACAACTATGTAGAAATGACTTTACGATCGGACAAATCTCATGAACTTTTTAAGGTTTCACGTCGCTTTGAATTGAATCAGCACTACAGCTATCTCCAACTAAACTTGTTTCCTTCAATAATTACATAAAACCTTCTCTACAAACAATAGCAATGGCCAAGAACATATTACCCGAAAGTACTTCTTTTAAACTCTTCTGCCTTACGTTTACAGGGAACATAAACTAGAATAGATACATTGAGATCATTGCCAAGGTTGATGCGAAGAAAGTGGGCTCTCTCTACCGTGCTAGAAAACTACTTACGCCTGAAAGTATCCTGTACTTCTATAAGGCCACCATTCACCCATGTATGGAGTACTGTTGTCACATCTGGGCTGATGCATCTGCTACTTGTCTCTCATCCCTAGAAAGACTCCAAAGGAGAGTCGCCAACCTGATAGATCCTGAACTGTCATCTAGGCTTCAGCCTCTGTCCCATCGACGAAATGGCGCACCCCTCTGCCTGTTCTACAAGTACTTTAATGGTGAATGCCCTGACCAACTACAAGCACTTGTACTTGTACCCCCTCAAGGTAAATACCCCCGAAAATACCGACAAGCAGCTAAATCCCACTCCTTCACAGGTGTAAGAAAACCTTCTACTCCAATAGTTTCTTCCTCAGAATTGCTAGACTTTGGAACTCCCTTCGGGATTCTACTTTACCAACTGTACTGACATACAGAAGTTCAAATGTAATGTGAACAGACATCTTGCTACTCATCTCTCTTCATAATGCCCCTGCAACTTATGCCCCCGATAGTAGCCTCCTACTTCAAAGTGACACTGTGCATTGTTTCGGGTGAAAATTGAATAAAAAATCTATTTACACCTATTTTCCCCTCCCCGTTACAACCTCAGCCCATTGCTTTAAATACCCGTATCAATTTCAAACTATAGGATAACAACTTCCGGGTAAAAAAACATTATGTTTCTGAAATTTTGAGATGGCGATTGATTATTCGGATTTATTTGAATTTATTGGATTATGGTTCTCATCTTGAGTATTATTTATGGATTATAGATCATCTTAAGTGTTATTTTCGCAAGGTTTCGGTCACTATAACATCCGATTGAGAAGTCTTTGTCGGTAATCATTGCGAGCCATTATTAACCAATCAAGTTTGGTACTAACACAACATTAGTGTTCCCCTGTCCTTAGAAAACGCTTCTGAAAAAGCATAATTGAACGACTTTCATTTATAATTTGAACAAAGTAGCGACAAAAAATGTAATCAACCCTGCTCCATTTTCAAGCATATTTTACCTTTACTCCTGATCTGAAATGGAACACGTACATCAAGTCTGTTGCCAAGGTCGCTGGAAAGATGGTGGGATCCTTCTACCGCTCCAGAAGATATCTCACTACTGATGAAATTCTCTATCTATATAAAAGCCAAGTACGTCCAAGGATAGAATACTGTTGCCATATCTGGGCAGTAGCTGCTAAAAACAGCCTATCCTGCCTTGACAGAGTACAAAATAGACTTCGTGGCTTAGTAGGGGATGCCCTTTTCTCTACCCTGCAACCTCTCTCCCACAGAAGAGACGTTGCGAGTCTGTCCTTGTTTTATCGTTATTTCCATGGCAGATGCTCGTCTGAACTCCAATCTCTGGTCCCCCCTCGCCAATCTTTCACGAAAAACACCCGTCTAGCTGAATCTACTGTGAAAAATTTCCCCTACTCTATATCTGTGCCTAAATCAAAACGCGGATTCCATGAACAAAGCTTCTTTCTTAGAACTGCACGCCTGTGGAACTCTGTTCCGTCTGCCTACTTCCCTCCGGACTACAACTTGGTTGTCTTCAAGTCCAATGTTAACAAATTCCTAATGAATCGCCCCCTTAAGTAAACATTTCAGCAAATCTCCTCACTAACGTAATGTACTTGCAATAACCCTTATCTGTGAGTGGCTTTCGGGCCTTGATAAGTGGTGATCACTGTGTAAAAAAAAAAAGGTCCATGCAAGACTGATTCAGTATAAAATATTATAGGACATTAAATATAGCAGGATCAAAGTAAACACGCGAAGAAGTGATAAGAATAAAGCTGAAAGAAAGGGGGATATTTAAAGACCTGACCAGAGATCGGTTAGTTTGGAAGTCAATTTCTAAAAGTTATTGAACACGTGCCAGCATGTAAACTACGCGTTAAAATGATGATGATGATGATGATGATGTGAATACGATAATGGCAGGGATTACTCTCTACTTCACGATTCAGTATTTTGGGTCGGTCATCATTTTACATGCACAGGGTCACCTTCACTCGGGTCATCTCGTCTCCAACGCACCATCATTATCCCATTTTCTTAGAAAAAACTTAAAAAAGGACAATAGAATGGCTATAATTTATAGTTTTAACAAAGCAGCGACAAAAGAAGAAAGAACTGAATTTGTTCCATTGTCAAGCAAGTTCATTCATAACGGATCGACTATTTAGAAAATAGAGAACATTAATTTCTGACTGAGCAGCAAGCTTAATTAGTTGATAATGCTCTAAACATCGGTTCAATCCAGTGTTCTTAATAAGGAATTCAATAACCCTTTCTAGTATAGAACGTTAGTAATTATATCGA
Organism: Euprymna scolopes; assembly: GCF_053919585.1. NCBI lineage: Eukaryota > Metazoa > Mollusca > Cephalopoda > Sepiida > Sepiolidae > Euprymna > Euprymna scolopes. Next base: position 29,317 of record NW_027633736.1, on the reverse strand, counting down.
CTAAAACGCCCCAGTCTCCACCTGAACTCTTTATAATGACAACAACTTAAAGCTTTTGTTGTGCATATTAAGCGATATTGATTTTCATTTAGAGTTTATCTAAGCGACAAACCTCATCTTCAAAAGGCCTTTATTTACAATATTTACTACACATTTTTTAAGTGAGGTAATCAGGTAGGACGACGTTACCCTAAATTTTGCAGAATAAGTCGATTCCTTAGGAGATAGATAAGTAATTTAATTTCGATTAAGATAATAAAACGGAGACAGTTAAAAAATAAATAAGGAAAATAAAGAATCCAATCGAAATAATTCCATCAACGGAAATGGTAAATCGACTTTTAACATTAAAAGAATGATACAACTTGAATTCTTGGATTGCATGCCTTTCAGTTCTGATCTGCTTTATATATAAATAAAAGTTCAAGGTAAAAATTTATCGGTGACTTTTTATAATGTCTTGATTAGGATCTATCTCTCTCCCTCTCTCTCTCTCTCTCTCTCTCTATATATATATATATATATATATATATATATATATATATATATATATATAACTACTTAATTTACTCACATAAAATTAATATACGAAAGTATAGATTTATGCGTAAACTTTAAGTATTTACTTCAAAAGTGCTCAATAGATAGGTAGAGCTAGTTAGTAAGTTATAAAATGTATATGGCGATTAAGCTACACTGAATATTCCGCGTTTCATCCACTCTAAGATTCTTCAGGCTTAGGCGCATAAGCCTGAAGAATCCTAGAGTATTCAGTGTAGCTTAATCGCCATATACATTTTATAACTTACTGTATATATATATATATATATATATATATATATATATATATATATATATATATATATATATATATATATATTTATATTTATATTTATATATACATATACAGAGTGACCCCCCCGACAAAAAAACAAAATACAAAAGCTAAATGGAGGTCATATAGAACATATGCTGCATAACGGAGAAAAAAAAGGCCAAAGACCCTAGTGTTTTGATGTGATGTTTTGAATACAATAAACTAGTTATGACCAAGGTTTCATTTCATTCAGACAAAACATTAAGGAACGGGGCCTAATTAGAGTTGGGGCCCGTTTTTGGGGTCACCCTGTATATATATATATATATATATATATATATATATATATATATATATATATATATATACTAGCGGGGGTACCCGGCGTTGCCCGAGTGTTTGTTTCCGGGACGGGGGGGGGGGGAGTTTTAAAAAATGTTATGGTAGGTAAGTAGGAAGGATCAAACCCTGAGTCATGAGTAAAAGTATAAAATAAAGTGTGAAAAAAAACAAACAAAAAAAAAACATCTGCAACGTTAACAGTTCGGCCACCAAGAAAAGTCCATTCCAGTTGTTTAGGAAAAAAAAACAAAAAAAAAAAACGACTACGGTAGTTCGGCGCGAACGTGAAAATATAATGTGAATTGTCCAGCACGCTAACCACTACGCCACAGAGCACCGCAGCTTAGTTTAGTGATTTTAAATAACTTCACATGAAAGAACTACGAAGCCAAACCGGTGTTCTCTTCTCAACTGTTCCTTGTGAACGATTCCCAAACGGTGTTAAGTGGTGGCAGGGGGAGGAGGAATTTATTAGAGAGAAAATATTTTACCACTTCCATTGATCTTAACCGATTTTGGCCGTGACTTCTCAGCAGAAAAAGTATGGAAATCTAAGATTATCGAGGAATTTGAGAAATAATAAGCCTATAACACACCTCAGATATTGTTCTGCCGTTTGTGCATATTATATTTGCATGAAATATCTTGATTTTTAATCCTATTAATGTCAAAATCAGACGACAAAAAATGAGTTCATTTTATTTATATAGAGAAGATAGTGAATTTAGTTTACAAACAAATAACTACACATAAACATACATGTTTCAGCGAAAACCCAGTAAGGGAATCGCTTCGTCAGGCCAACGACAACTCTGGCTGTTTCAACTCAAACATTGCCTATTTATAACTAGGACTACATCATATTTAAGTGTAAAGGGGGAGACAGGACCTAAAGAGAAAGTATATACATTAAAATGTGATCATCCATTATGTTAATTATATTAATTAATTTATTTTTTATTATTTTCTTTAATTTATAGTGCGTCAAGAGTTTCAAGTAGAGTTTCAATATTATCAGTAAATTCCTAGTTCAGTAGGTAAGTTGTGTAGAATAGGAACCCAAGTTTTAAAAAAAGGGAACGGCTGTATTCAACTGTAATATGTACATCATAAGTATAATTATATATTAACATTAATATTAATCAGTTAAAATATATAGTTATGTGAATAATTCATTAGGCCACTAACGTTTAAAATAAAATGAATCGTTTACGTTTTTTGAAAAAAAGTTTACGATGTAATGAATAATTAACGAAATAATGTCAGTTATATTATTCATTGTAAATGCTAACGTTTAAAAAATTACGTATAAAATAAATGGTTAACGTGTAAATAAAATCACTCTTTTGGGTGACACACTTATATACTTTGTTTAAAACAAACAAATAATTACTACCAATACAATATGTATATATATATATATATATATATATATATATATATATATATATATATATATATATATATGTATGTATAAGCGTAATTATTAAAGTTATATTCTGCAGACTGATATATATCTACTCAAGTTAAAATTTTATTGTTTGAAACAAGGAATATATGGAAAAGAATTACATTTATTTCCTTAATCAGTAAAAATAGAAAATAAATTTTCAACAATGGCTCATATATATCATTTGGGAAAATGAAATGCAGTTAGCAAAAATGATATTTAATAAAAAATAATTCATTAAATTATATAATCTTGGCTTAACTTATATATATATATATATATATATATAATTACTTCATTTAATCACACAAATAAAGATACGAAAATATAGTTTTATGCGTACATTTTCTGTATTTGCTTCCACAGTGTTCAATACATAGGTAGAGCTTAAAATATATATGGTAATTAAGCTAATACGTACAACGTAAAAAATTTCCTGGACGTCACGTAAAATTTAGATAAAAATAAATATGAACCCTACTTAAAAGATAACGCTAATCCTATATATGTAAATCCTGAATCCAATCACCCCCTATCAATTATAAGACAGATTCATAATTCAATCGCTAGTAGACTCAGCAACAATCCAAGTGATGAAAATGTATTTAACAGGTCAATCAACATCTATCACACAGCTTTAAAAAATAGTGGGTACAAAAATATTGATATTAAGTATAATCTACAAAATACCGATAACTATAATAAAATTAAAACGAGAAGAAAAAGAAATATAATCTGGTATACGCCGGTATACAATCAAATGTTAAAATCAAAACTTGACAAGAAATTTCTAGTCCTCATCGAAAAGCACTTCCCCTAACCAACCCCTACACTAAATGTTCAATAACAATAACCTAAATTTATCATACAGCTGCTTCGAAAATTTAGAGATAATAACTAAAGCACATAATAAAAAAATATTAAATAAGAGCAATAACAACAATAACAAAATAAATAAAAATATAGACAACGTGGCAAAAATAAAGGATAAAAATGTAACTAGCAGAAATAACAACAACAACAATAATAATAATACTACTAATAAAATAATAATAATAAAACAATAATAATAATAATAATAATAATAATAATGATATTAATAATAATAATAATAAACCCAACCCTAACAACATAACTCTGATAGGAATAAAAAATAAAAATACTAATAATGAATTAGATAAATGCAACTGTAGATCCCACACACTCTGCCCACTTGAAAAAAAATGTCTAACCAAAAGCATAGTTTACCAGGCCACACTATTTGCAAAAGAAAACCCGAATCACAACAAATATTACGTAGCTTAGATTTCAAAACCAGGTATTATGACCATATAGTACGTTAAAAAAACAAAAGAAAAAAACGACAACAACAAAAACAGAATGAAACAACACTAACAAACCAATGCTCAGAACTCCAAGAAAGTGGACGTTCACTAATAGTTGAATGGAAAATAGTAAGACAAGCAAGTACATGTACGGACCTAGACGATATATGTCGATTATGCCTAAAGGAAAAATTCGCTATCCTATTCTTTAAAGAACCCCGATATCTATTAAACTGTAAGAGAGAAATAGCGAATAACTGTGTGCACAGGATAAACTTTACTTTAGGATAGGGATACAAAATAAATTGTGAAATTGACAATAAAAATAGAAAATAAATAAAAAACATAAAAAAATAAAAAATAAACATATGTATTCATAAATAAGTCTATATATATATATATATATATATATATATATATATATATATATATATATATATATATATATATATATAAACTAACACAATTTCCGAAATATAGACTAAAACACAAAATAACATATCTAACTACACCTAAGCTGAAATTAGGCCAGCTTATACAACAAAAAGAAAATCTACCTTTCCCACAGACACACAAACGGGTGAACCGGAAGTCAACTGTGCCTTTGTCCTGCAAGCCCCCGCCAATTGACTGATTAGGATGAGAGCGGTGGAAACTAGGAAGCTGATTGGCTAACTAAAAAAATTCAATAGAATGATCGTATATATCAACGTGCGATAACCACTACTTTTCGCATAAGTCTGATGTATTCTCACGAGAATGAAATGTGGAATATCCCGTGTAGTTAATTGCCATATATATGTCCATACCTTACTTTACACACACACACACACACACACACACACACACACACACACACACACACACACACACACACACACACACACATATATATATATATAAATATATATATATAAATATATATACTAGCTGTACCCTGCCACGCGTTTCTGTGGCTCAAATTGGCGCAATGGAAAAAGTTCCAAAATGAGAAAATGTATGTTTCTTATTGATTTAATTCCATATTTCGTATGGGTACACAATTTTTGTTTTTCCATTTTCTTAGCTGATGTAGAGATTTTCTGGTTTGGTGACTCTTGAACACATAACATAAATTGTCCATGTGGAAAAACAGTCAGTGTGTAGATGTAAGCCAAACAATTGTAAAGATTGTTCCCTTAGCTTTGTTGATGGTTATTGCAAACGACAATAAAATTGGAAAATGCAGTTTCCTAAGCTGTAATGGTGTATCCGGTGGAATCATAGGAATGCGTGGAATAAAGAGATCTTGACCTGTGCAAGGTCCTGTTAAGGTTGTTGTTTCTATGCTATTGTTTGTTGATTCTTTTACTGCAAGCGATGTGCCATTGCAAAGCTTGAATTGGTTTATATTTCACAACATGATTATTAGTACACCAATTTTAAATTGCAGTATATGCGGAGGCATCCCTGGCAAATCTAGCTGTTTGATAATTAATCACATTATCTGCTTCTACAACAGTGTCGATGGATTTGTATGTGGCAACCTCACGTTGTAGCGTTAAGTGCATAGACGTCTTTGTAGTGAGCTGCAAGAATAGCTCGTTTACTCAGTTAAGTGGAAGTCGTATAATTTATTTGAATGTCTGGAAAAGTTTTTTGAACCAATTCTTTTTTTGATGTAATAAAATTACAGCAGTTAAAAGTCAAAGAATGTCGCCCTTAACTCGGATCAGCCAGCACTTTTGCGTGTCCAATTTCCCACAAATGATGCAAAATTTTCTGTGCGGATCGAGCAGTCTGCAACTAGACATGCATATTTTGAGTTAAGTTTAATGTCTTCACATGGCACCAAAAAGTAGAGTATTTGAGGGAAGCATTTATTTCATCTGCCTGTGTTGATTGATGAATTACAGATAGCATTTGTCTGAAATCTCCTGTAAGCAATATTACTGCATTTCCAAATGGTCTGCTATTGCCATGCAAATCTTGCAAACATCGACCAAGAGCCTCAAGTGATTATTTGCCTACCGTTGTGCATTCATCACAAACAATAAGTTAGCATTTCTGCAATATTTTCCCCCATACTGGATGGTTTGGAGATGTTGAACATTAGATTTTTGTAAAAGTGAATGTTTAATAGTAGTTTAAATGTAGAATAACTAGTTCTACTTGATAGCAAGATCGCAGGTATTCCACATGCAGCTATGTCATTTTTTCACCGAATGGCTGCCAAAATCAAGTTAATTAGAAAGGTTTAACCAGTTACTCCTGGTGCTGTTCAAGGTAGGAGTAATTTACCAATAACTTCTATTCTCACAATAAGTTAATTAGGTGACTAAATAGGATATTTGACAATGCCTTATTCACTGTAATTAATTGAAGAGATTACAAGAGGATGAGGGATTAGAGATGGACAGATCGACAGGAAGATATATAGATAGAACAGACAAAGTGAGAGGGAAATTTAGAAAGAGAAGGAGATAGAGGAAGATAGAGGGAGAGTTAGAAACAGAGAGGAAGCGAGACAGATGAAAGGAGAGAAGGAGAGAGAGATAGAGGGAATTAGAGAGAGAAAGGGGCACAAAGAGAGATGGAGATGGTGATATATATATATATATATATATATATATATATATATAGAGAGAGAGAGAGATGGAGGGAGAGGGAGAGGGAGAGGGAGAGAGATGGATGGATGGAGAGAGCTATTAAGAGAGCAAGAGAGGGGGAGAGAAACAGAGGTTTAAGTACACTTCTCCGTTTTTTTCCTCGATCAGTAGAGGAGAAATCCTTCGAGACTGGGACAATTTTAATTTTTGTTACTATCCAAAGTAACGTTTTTTCTTTCGGGAGCTAGATTTTCCACAAATTAGAAACCGACTGGGTTATCTGTACTTTCACCTAACAATTTAATAAACAAAAAAATATTTTAAAACCTGAATTTAACGTGTAAATACTAATTTTAAAAAATAAAACGGTAGCGTAAGTGCATAAGTGCCACGTTATTTCAAATATTTATTTTCCAAAGACTGATTGAATGAATTAAACTTTAAAGTGTTGTGTAATTATTTTCTCAGCGTTCAACTTTCATCGACCCATGAGGTTAACAGCCGGATAAAGTCGAGCGTTGCCGAGGAAATAATAACAACGCTATGTGAAAGAAAAAGTAAAGTAAAATTTTAAATAAAAAACACAAAAAACAACAAAAAATCCGGCCGGTTATTTGTATTTCTTAATAAATATTTGTAGAAATAACATTTTTTTTGTCACAAAAATAAAGTTTTAGCATTTTTTGCAATAAATAATAGCAACTTCGTTAATTTTACGACTTGCCCCAGCATATTATAAACACCTCAACCTCCTCATGTTAAAAAGGGCTTTAGGAATACACCTCACCTCCCCATGTTAAGAACGGCTTTCGAGATTTTGGAGGTATATATATATATATATATATATATATATATATATATATATATATATATATATATATGTATTGCCGATCCCCGGCGAGTAGGTTTTTTTTTTCGTTATATTGTTATGTAAAGGAGGAAATGCATACACCGATCGAATTGTTTCTTCCTTCCTTTCTTCTGTGGATGTCATATTCCGGAGAAATCCGAGACGCAAACTGAGTTACGTTTGGTTCATTAAATGCATAAGTCCAAATAATTTTTTTTTTACTTATGGTTTGTTTATAAATTTACAATTTCTCTGTGTTACTCTTTTAACGATTTTTTTTAAAAAGGTTGTTTTATACGCACGTGTAGTCAGAATCGTTATTCTTCGTTATTTCAAAATTGTTGGCCGAAAAGAAACGAAGTCGAATAATAGTTTTTTTTTTAAATTTGGTAATTTTTTTTTTTACTTTTTAACATTTAGAAACACAGTTAAATGAGAAACAGTCACTCTTATAAAAGTTCACGGAAAACGGGCGTGTAAATTTGTAGTTTATCGATTTGGAATAAACCAGACGTTTGATTTATATATATATATATATATATATATATATATATTTATATATATATATATATGGCGTCAGTATATGGTAAAAAGAAATTAGTAGAGCTCAATCACAAATGTGAAACCTAAAACACAAATTATTTGTTTAAAACCTTTCTGTTACATATTTCAGAAATGTTCCATGGTTTCACGGAAGTAAATTGACCCTTTTAAATGCCGTTAAAAGTTAAAATCAAATCAAATACATACATACGTACATGCACATATGTGTGTGTGGATGTTTATGGCTATATAGCTGCACAAAGGTTAAAACCTGACGATTGCAAACGAGAATGAAATGCGGAAACCTCTGTATTGATTAATAGCCACAAATTTATATTCATATCTTACTACGTATATCTACTAATGAATTGACCACTATTTAAGTACAGTAAATAGTATACCTACTTAAATTAAATTTAAGGTGGATAGATAAAATAATAATAATAATAATAATAATAATAATATATATATACACACACACACTAACACACACACACACACACACACACACACACACACATATATATATATATATATACATATTTAAATTATTTTATTTAAAAAGCTATACTTTACCGAGTCTGTGTAACGTCACACAGGGAACCAACACGTTGTAGACTCAGTACCTCTCAAGGAATATAGGAAAAGTGATAACTTGACTCCCTTTTTTTTGTAACAACGGCATTCTCTCATTCATTCGCCACACGTTACGGCAGTGACGTCATCCATATTTAACGTGATCTCTCTCTCCTTTTTATACCCTATTTCTTTTTTTTTTACCGTGACGTCATTTCGAACACGCCTCGGTATTTGCATATAGTCACTATAGTCTGTTACATCTGTTTGATGTATTGAAAATTTTCTTCTCGAAGTTTTCGCTTACTGAATGTAATTCGGTTCGATAATATAAAACAGTTTCAATGTCCAAATTCATGAAACCTCGATAGCTCAATAAACATTGTAACGTACATTTTAAAAATATACGATTGAGCAATTTATTACCTTTTTTTTTACTAATTTATGATATATATATATATATATAATACGTATTTCAGGTATACACATGTAATATTATAAAGGGATATGTATTGATTTTAAGTACTTATTTCGATAGTAACACAATAGTACGATAGTAGAGCTAAGTAACAAGTAACGAGAATATATATGTATATTAATTAAGTTAAACAGAGGCGTCGGTATTTTACTTCTGTAGATAATCGTCAGGCTAAGTGCATGAAGTTCCCGTTATTATTTTTATATATCCACGTTGTATAGTCGACCTCGCTAGTCAACCACATTAGTTGTTATTCTCTACCACGTGTTATGTTTCATTAGTCAATATCTGAGCTTGCAAACATATTTTCGCTGATTTAAACACACATACAAACATATATGTATGTGTATAAATATTATATATATATATATATATATATACTATTACGAAGGAATGTGATATATTTGTTCCATATAACTTCAACGGTGCCATACGTAAGTAATTAATAATGGTAATCTCATTTATTATCGCTTTTTCGTATATTCAGTGTTCAGTCTAACACACTAACTAACTAACTAACTAACTATATATATATATATATATATATATATATAAGCCTGACTTTAATTTGGGCGGTCGGGTTTAGATCCTGGCTTGACGCAGTTCCCTGTCTATTCGCACTGATGAGCTATGAAACAGCGAAACAGTACTGTATGTGGATGACTATAATGTTCCGTATCTCGGGTTGAGCATAATGGAAAGTGATATACAAACTGCCATTATTGTATTAATCGACGACGCTATTTGTGTATACAAATCGAGTAGAGGCATATGGACGATGTCAAAACATCGTTAATTCATTACCCACACAGCAGCAGCCGTATAGCGTATAGGTGAGAAGCTTTGACTGTCATTTGGGCGGTTGGCTTTCGATCCTGGCTTGAGACAGTTGCCTAATGAGTTGTGAAACAGCGAAAGAGTACTGTATGTATATATATATATATATATATATATATATATATATATATATAGTCATCTACATAAAGTACTGTTTTGTTATATCAAAACACACCAGTGCGGCTAGGCTAGCACTTTTCCCTGGGATCGAACCTACAACCATCGCGTTGAAAGTTCTAACCACAGGACTATGGATCGGTGCTCGTAAATGATTCATCAAATGCCTATTAAATGAAAAATTTTCCCATCGCTTAACAGTGCTTCTTGACTGTAATTTGGGCGATCTGGCTTCGATCCTGGCTTGAGGCATTTGCCTGTCTAGCCGCACACACACACACACACACGCACACATACACATACACATACACACATATATATATATACGTTGTATAAATTTTTAGAGTTGGTTTGGAGACATTCTTCGAAGGGGCAAATAAATTCATGTACTACATAAGTTTGGTTTAATGTGGTGTTAGTGTTGTTATTGTTTTTGATAATTAAATTGGAAGTTTTAAATTCGGTATAATATATCATTTGTTTGATCTTTTAGTTTTTACCAACTGAAATTAAAAAGACTGCCCGGCAAATTGAAAAATTATCCATTAAGATTGGAAAAAAAGGATAACTGCGCCGTGTTCAATCAGACGTATCTGTATAATAACCTGCTGGCAAAATATACAAAATATACAAATATATATATATATATATATATATATATATATATATATATATATATATATATATATATATATATATATATATACAGGCGACAAAAAGGAAGTCCGCATATGTAATGTTTACAAAGACTGCAAATTTACGCTAAATTTAATGTAACTGTTTAAACAAACTATAACTCATTTGATTGGCCTTTTATTCTTCTATAATTTTATCTGATCATATTTGACTTTAAATTGAAATATTCTAGTGTTCACATCAATTTAAAAAATACTTCAAATTAGGAGGCAAAAAAAAGTCCGCACAATGGAAAATTGTTATCTAAATGTTACTTTAGGACATTAATGCAACACAAATACAACAGGAACACAATGAACTAGTTAGTATTTAGTAACATTGCCCCGTTGCAATTTGACAGCCTGCAATCATTTGGGAATTCCTTGAATTAAACTACAGCAATACTCCGGGGAAAGGTATCCCATGTTTCTTTAATTTTTGTCCAAAGTTCTTCCAGATTAGAAATTTTATCATTGCGTAGCTGTTGCTTGATGTAATGCCATACGTTTTCGATAGGATTGAGGTCTGAAGATTGTGCAGGCTAATCCAAACACAGAATATCATGCTCTTTAAGGAACCTCTTGACATTGCCAGCTGTGTGAATGGGAGTATTATCCTGCATGAAGATGGGATTATCATCCAAATTCTGACCAAAGTAGGGTAGAAAATGTTCAGTCAACATAATAATGTACTTGGTCGAATTAATTCGACCTTGCAAGCGAACTATAGGCCCTGGACCATAGGTACTAATAATGCCCCACACCAAAACTGAACCTCGACCACCTTGCAGCGTTGAAACTTAGCACCTAGGATGAAATTCTTCGTCTTTCCTCCGACGGACGTACTACCTAACATCACTGCCTACCCTATTGAAATTGCTTTCATCGCAAAAAAGTACTTTTGACCAATATGAAGAGTCATGATCTTCATTGCACATGATGAAGTCCAAAGGACGCTTTCTGTTTTTTTTACAAAGATTATTGGCTTGCATCTTGCAACATATCCTCGCAAATTAAATTCCCTTAATCTGTTCTTGACAGTAGAGAGCACTTTTTAGCAAGATTGCACTCTTGTTGGATTGGAGAGACGTTTCAAATCTGTTTCTTAGGCTGCTGATCTTCATATCATTCTCTTCCCTGTTAGAAGTAACTCTAGTATGACTAGATATGGGGGCATCACGAAGACTGCCGGTGTTTTGGTGCTGTTGCACAGTCTTTCGTACCGTTTTCTCATCACATTTCAAGCTGCAGGCGATGTCTCGATTGGATAAACCAGAAAGATGAGGACTAATGAGCTGACAATCACTAAGAGAAAGTCGTGGCATATGTATAACCCACAACAATAACAATTCCAATTAGAGATGCTTTGTTGCCCGTTGGTGGATATTTTAAATTGATTTAGGAGCGATAATTTAAGTTGATTTTAAGTGAATTTTCCGCTGCGGATTTTCGTTTTGCCTTCTCAATATGGAGCTATATTTTAAATTGACGTGAACATTAAAAGATTTCAATTAAAAGTCAAATACTAACAGGAAAAATATAGAGGAATAAAATGCGAATCAAATAATGTATAGGTTGTTTAAACAGTTACATTAAATTAAGATTAAATGTGAAGTTTTTGAAAAAAATACAAGTGCGAACTTTCTTTTTGACTATATATATATATATATATATATATAGAGAGAGAGAGAGAGAGAGAGAGAGTTAGAGAGAGAGAGAGAGAGAGAGAGAGAGAGAGAGAGAGAGAGAGAGAGAGAGAGATGTGTTTTATGTATGTGTGTGTGTGTGTCTATCAAAGTGATCTGGAATCTAGCTCACTGAGTCATGATAACGATGAACAAGTTAACGGAACAAAAATATTTTTCATTTGACATGTATTGATAACAATTTACCACACACACACACACACACACACACACACACACACACATATATATATATATATATATATATATATATATCAACAGACAGATCGCATCGTAGTATCACATATGTTTTAGTGCAGCTAAACTAACCTCAACTCAAAATCGAACCTATGACCATCCCCATTCAAGAGTCAGGCAATATTGCGAAGTTCTATTACAATAATTTCTATATAAACATAGTTATCTCATAGAGCGCTCTTTCTCAATCCCTATCTCTATTACTCTCTCTCTCTAAAAGTGAAAGTGTCTGTGTGTGTGTGTGTCTGTGTGTGTACATTTTTTTTGCTCAACATACACCTCGAAATACCCGGGCAACGCCGGGCACCCATGCTAGTATATCTATAAAAGTGAAGGTGTCTGTCTGTGTGTGTCTGTGTGTGTACATTTCCATACGCAATAACTCTGTCAATTTTTAGTCTACAGACTGGAAATTTAATATACAGGGTACTGAGATTTGGGAAAATCTTTGTGATCCGTTTTCGGCGAGAAATTTGGCGATTAAGGGGTTAAAGTTAAACGATTTGACCATTGGGATTTTCAGTCTAAACACTTGAAATTTTAGATATAGGTTCGTCGGACATGGATTTAACTTAATAATTATTTATTTGAGCCCAAAACAATAAATTTTAAGGGGTCATAATAGGAGTCAAAGTTAAAAAATTGACCGCTTTTTTTTTGCTCAACATACACCTCCAAATACCGGCCAACGCCGGGCTGAAATGCTAGTATATATATATATATATATATATATATATATATATATATATATATATATATATATATATATAAAAGCGAACGTGTCTGTATATCTGTGTGTGTACATTCCTCTACGCAATAATTTTGTCGACTTTAAGTCTATAGACTCCTAATTCGATACACATGGTACTGAGATTTTGGAAAATCTTTGTGATCGGTTTTCGACCAGAAAATTGGCTGTTAAGGGGTCAACGTTCAACGATTTGACTTTTAAGAACTCTACCAAACTCCTTCTACAATTTAGGGTCTAAACACTTGAAATTTTAGATATAGGTTCCTTGGACATGGATCCAACTTAATAACTTTATTTGAGTCCCAAACAATAAATTTTAATAGGGGTCACAGTTAAAAAAATTGACCTCTGTGGTCTCTACCAAATTACTCAGACAATTTCTGGTCTAAACATTTGATATTTTACATAAACGGTAATCAGAGATAGGGCAAGCTTTTTCATCAGTTTTGATCGAAAATTTTTAGTTACAATATATAAATGTATGTATGTATGTTTGCATGTCTGCCTAAAACTTTCGAAAGAGGCAACTGATTTTACTAAGATCAGTATCGTTTTAAAGTTCGACCTTTCATACAACAAATATCGAAAAATTTGCTAAAAACATTAATATCTTCACCTTCAACTGGGAACTTTTCTACAGGGGGTCGCTATTTTCGCCGATATTTTTTAAGTTATCCTCTCCTCTAGATTATCTAGCCTTAATTTAAGCATAACTCGCTTCAGGTTTGGCGGTGGTCGTAATCGCAAAGACATCAGGTTTTTTCCCGTTCTTTTCCCCCTTCCCGGCACGGGTTCAAGCCTGCCTTCCTACTCCCACTTTTTTTTTTTTGCTCCACATACATATCCAAACACCCGGGCAACATCGGGATGAAATGCGCATTTATATATATATATATATATATATATATATATATATATATATATATATATATATATATATATATATACACTAGCAGAAAGACTCGAGTAGTCTGGGATTGAATGAGAATCAACAAATTTTCTACACATAGGAATTCACGGAAACACAAACACACACAGATAAAATGCTATATATATAAATGAGGTGGAAAGTATTTATAAGTCGAAATCTGATCTACGAAAACTGCATGATATCTCAGGGTTTTCATTTGGACTCGATTCATTGAGAAACTCTTAACACCAATGGAATACGTAGCCATTTTTATTCCATTTAGTTCTTCTTTCGGTCTCAGTAAAGAAGCGTATTTAATGAATCAGATCTGATTACCAGTAATGGTTGCGAGCAACGAGTGCTACTGAAACCCACCTCTTATTTTTTGTGCTTTTTTTTTGTTTTGTTGTTTCACTAGAAAACACAAAGCATACATTAGCACACATTTAGCAAAAAACAAAAAACAAACAAAAAAAAACAAAAAAAAGGAAACGAGGAAAATTCACAAAAAAGAAATATAATCAATGTTGCCCACCAAAAGCAAGAATGAACATTATTAAGACACGTTCATTCAATCTGTGCGATTAGTGATGAAAATATTCGTTTAATGATAAGCATAACACATGTTCATTGTGTTTCCAAACTTTTGAAATAAACGGGGGCGAGTAAGACAACTCAAAGAATCATTACATATGCTGGACGATAATCAATTACAAAGTAAACCTAGTATGGAGTTTAACAGGAATATGGGAACCGTTATTTGTAAATAATAGATAATATATAGAGTAATAAGTAAAACAATAATATATATATATATAAAATTAAAATTCACCATAGAACAAAGCTCTACAGAAATACCTTTCCTAGACATACTGATAAAGATTAAAGACAATAACATTATCACAGACATTTACCGCAAACCTACAGACACCCAACAATACCTACACTTTAAAAGTCACCACCCTAAAAGCTGCATAAAATCAATTCCCTACACCCTAGCACGTAGAATCTGCACCATAATCACGGACAATAACCTTCGAAAAATCCGACTCAAGGAACTACGAATAAATTTAAGAAAAAGAAAATACCCATCACAACTTATAGACAAAGGGATCCAACTTGCGACAAATATACCAGTAGAAGATTTGAGAACCCCTAAAGAACGAAACAAAGAACAAATCCTAACATACGTCTCCACACACAACACAAACAACCCAGAACTTTTCACAGAGATAACGAAAAACCTCGTCCTACTTAACCAAAACAGCAAACTAAACAATTTCCTTAAAACAACAAAAATAATAAAAAGCAAACGCCAACCCAAAAACCTAAAACGCATTCTTACCTCATCCAAACTCAATCAAGACGCAACAAAAGGAGTCACAAAATGCAACAAACAACGATGTGGAGTGTGCAACATAATATTAGAGGGAAACACATACACATTTACGAACCCCATACAAACATTCAAAATTAAAAAAAACCTAGATTGCACCTCAAAAAACGTGATCTATGTAATAAAATGTCCAGCATGCGATAAATCCTACATAGGCGCTACAAAAAACCTTACTAATAGAGTAGCCCTACACCGATCCAACATAAAAATCGCGGAAAATAGACACCTACATGTATCACAACATATACACGCATGCAGTCGAGGCAGATTCGAGATAATGCCCATCTTCCAAACTGACAACTACTTCTACTTGCTAACTCAAGTAAAAAATTTCATAACAAAGTTTAACCCCGCCTTAAACATCTCTCCATAATTATACACATAAATAGGCAAAACACAAAATACACTTACACGCATGCATGCTTGGGTAGATGTGCACCCTCACACACGAAACAACAAAAAAGTACAATAAGGCACACGCACACTTTCGCGGGTGCGCGCGCCCATGCCCAGTACAGTACCATTTCTCTTAACTAAACAAACAACTAGAAATTAAACGTATGTATGTGTATGTGCGCGCGTGTGTGCGTGTGTATATGTGTGTGTGCGTGGGTGTACACATATGATTGTGTATGCGTGTGTGTATAATTATATATCATCTGTTATCTATGCTACATCTTGTTTATATGTATACGTGCACTCATGTTTGGGTGACCGAATCCATGTATGCATATGTGCATGGATTGGAAAGGAAACTTCAACCAATATATACATAAGGTGGGATGTATGAATATGTATATGTGTGTGTGATTGTGAGTGCATGTGCCCATATATATATATATGGGTGGATGAGTGTATACACATCCGTATGTATGTGTGTGTATGTATATATATATACATATGTATGCACATGTATGAGTGGGTAAATGTGTTCGTGTGAATATGGACATACGCGTATGTGTGAGCCCCTGCATATGTCTGTGTGTGTGCATGTGTGTGTGTATGTGTAAGTGCCTACATAGTATGTGGATGTTTGTGAGTGTAGTTGCGCATACATATATGTGTGTACATATATGTGTGTATGTGCGTGTATGTGTGTGTATATATATCTTCTACCTTCTCCATCTTACTTGTGTGTGTGTGGGTGCG
Source organism: Euprymna scolopes (assembly GCF_053919585.1). Classification (NCBI taxonomy): domain Eukaryota; kingdom Metazoa; phylum Mollusca; class Cephalopoda; order Sepiida; family Sepiolidae; genus Euprymna; species Euprymna scolopes. Next base: position 12,571 of record NW_027633736.1, on the reverse strand, counting down.
TGTACGTATGTCTGAATGATTAAACGCATATATACATGCGTGTTTTGGTTGGGAGAAAACAAAAGTGTATATATATATATATATATATATATATATATATATATATATATATATATAAAATAAAAAATAAAAAAATAAAAATAATTGTTAGCGGTGGATGTATGCGAGTACACGTCTGGGTGTGTAGGTGGATATGTATATGTGTATATATGTATGCTCCTACATATATTTCTATGTATGTACGTGTGCGTATGTGTGTGTGCCTGCGTACGTGTGCGTGTGCATGTGTACATGTACATGAATATATATGTATGCGTATGTGATTGTGTGTGAGTGTATGCTATACATGGGGAAAGAAAGTCTTTAAAAAGAACCCTAAAGAAGCCATAAAAACCTTCACCATATGGACTAAAAAACACTCTTTGAAACTAACTTTGACCGGTCACAGTGAACAACTTACAGTTGGAGACAGAATGTCTAAGCACTGAACACACGCATCGCACCACTATGAAAAACATATTTAATATCAGCGGAGGCATATCTACAAACTCCCATTTTATAGAAAAACTTTTTACGAAAATATCTGAAGAGAGCACACCCCAAGCTCGAAACGCGTTATAAAAATATTTTAAAATAAAAATATGATGAAAACCTTTAAAAAAAACCCACAATTGTTGATGGCTACACTCTTTTAAATATACATTTTTTCTCTCGTTGGAACTACACAACCATCACTTTAAATATATATATATATATATATATATATATATATATATATATATATATATATATATATATATATTATTCATTTGTTTTTGTTTGGCGATACTTTTTGAACGAATTCTATTTTTCATACGAAGGTGCATTTTACCTAAATGCGAATTGGGAATAATTTTTCCTTTGACAAATTTGGTATCCCAAATAAGGAGCGGCATATGTATTGTTTTTACAATATAATTATCCACTGACACGTGTTTCCTCTACGACTTATCAGAGTGGTTGAATGGATAATGTCAGTGGATAATTATATATATATATATATATATATATATATATATGATGATTGCAATGTCATGTCAGACAAGTGCCACTCCCTCAGACACTTAAAGTCCATGAGCCCAAAAATGACTTCCATCGCCACAGGACCATTTTTATAAACAAATGTCTGAGGAAGTATCTATACACAGATGATGTTACAGAGTCTTAGCTTTGTACGACAGCTAATGTCTCTCTTGGTTAAAAATGTTGAGATCCAGCAACAAGCAGGAGCAAGATAGCCAGCAACAAGTTAAACTGCAGACCAGCTTAATGCGGGTGCTGGTCTCCCGCTTTATGGTTTTTAAGATTTGCTTCTCCTAGAAAGTTTGCCTTCACCACGGCTTCCTCTCCACCCCAGCACACACATACATACACACAAACACACACGGTGCTAGTTGGCCGTTAACCCCGAAAAGGGGTTCATTCACCCTTTGAAAGGTCTTGTTTTTAATCCTTCCTAGACTTCCTCACCAAACAAGTCTGGTGGGGGAACCAGTTTACTCGCCGGTGACCCGACCATGAGGCAGGTAGTACTGGGTTACATGGTACCAGTAGCATATAACATGACCTGACATACATACATACATGCATACATACATATATAATATATACAGTAAGAGGAGAAAAATAAAAAAGAACACGATATAAAAATATATACGAATGCATATAATAGGTGATTACATTAATGTTGGAGACGCCCCTCCATGGGATTAAAGGACTATCATGACGTCACTTCCTCTGGTGACGTCACTTCCGGTAACGAGTACCGGTGCCCGTCAGTCAGATTGGCACGCAGCCAAGGAGGTCGTGTGCAAAACGCTCACATTTGAGAAATGGTATTGCTCAACCTGTATTTGCCTGTAATATATGTGTTCCTTTCGTTTTATTGCTATTAACACCATGAGAATTATTTAGAGGTGCAGGATAAATATGCTCTTTATGCCGTGAAGAAGGAGAGTATGTGCTAGGTAATCTATTAGAGATGTGATGTCTAGCACACAATAATAGGAACGAAATAATGGAGTGTGAGAGGGAGAGGGTAAAACACTGTAAATGTGCAGGGAGGATGATAGGAATACTTCAGTAATATATATATATATATATATATATATATATATATATATATGTGTGTGTGTGTGTGTGTGGAGAGGATATATATACTACTATTGTATATCCAAATTGGTATGCACAGAGGAGTGCAAGTTAGATGTATACGTGAGAAAGAGGGGAAAGATGCGTGTAGGTGTAATCTGTGTTCTGGTGATGTATTTATTCTGCAGTTATCGATTGGTAGTGGGTAGGATGTTTTTCTATAGCTGACATCTAGTGGAGTAATGTGTTAAGCAAGGATGAACTGTTATTTGGGGCTTAGCAGGTTAAACCTTATAAAAGGATGGATGTCGAGTGCTGAGAGGGGTGGTCATCTTTCTATAGCAACGATAAAGATTAGTAATTGGGGAGACGGTAAAGTTTTTGTAAGACAGTAAGATAGAAAACCACAGAATTATGATGGTTTCCATATTTAAATTTTATTTTGTGTCTGCGATGGAATATGATTTCTGATTTGTGATTTAAGATATTTTTAGGTGTTGTAATATCTGTGACCTCTACGTTGCAAAAGAGGCAGTAACCTGAGCCTGGGCTGTAGGGTGTAGATTTGTTTAGTATGTTCCATTTTAATGAAACATTAATGTTTTTTTTTTCTTTTAGAGTAGTTTTTCGCCTTGGATGTGTTGTTAGAGAAAGAGTTTAAGTGGTTTAGGATTTGAGTTTTTTGGAAATGCGGATAATCGTATGCATGTGCGTATTTTGGGGGTAACTTGTAGTATGGTCGCAGATCTAATACCTGTAAGAGGTGTACTTGGGTTCTGGTGTGAATGAGAGGATTTTCTAAGGGCGTACTATTGCAGATTACGAGATAAGTTGTATGGGAATTGTGTTTGTTTTTTATTTATTTATTTATTTTATTACATTTTCACCCCAAACAAGGCACATTGCCACTTTGGTGTAGGGGGCTACTATCAGGGGCAGCAACTACTGGGGTACTATGTAGGGATTTGGGCAGCAAGATGTCGGTTCACGTTACACTTGGACTTCTGCACGTCAGTACAGTTGGGGAAGCTGGGATCTGGAATGGAATTCCAGAGTCTACCGGTTCTGGGGAAGAAACTACTGGAGTAGAAAGAGTTCTTACATCTAAGGATCTCTACTGTGTGGGGGTGGGATTTAGCTGCCTGTCGGGTTTGTCGAGAGTGTCTACGTCGTGGGGGCACAAGTGTGTCTGCAGTTCGCCAGAGCATTCACCATTAAAATACTTGTAGAACAGGCAGAGGGATGCAACATTTCGTCGATGGGACAGAGGCTGAAGCTTAGATGCCAGTTAAGGGCCTATCAGATTAGCGACTCTCTTTTGAACCTTGTCTAGGAGGGAGAGACTAGTAGCAGATTCATCAGCCCAAATGTGACAGCAATACTCCATACATGAGCGAATGGTGGTCTTATAGAGGTACAGGATACTTTCGGGTGTCAGTAGTTTTCTAGCACGGTAGAGAGAGCCTAGCTTCTTCGCAGCGACCCTGGCAATGCTTTCAATGTAATTGTTCCAACTCGTGTTTCCTGTGAACGTTAGACCAAGCAGTTTGAAAGATGTGCTCTCAGATAAAGAGTCACTGGCCATTGCTATTGGTACCAAAGAAGGTTTCTTGTAATTATTGAAGGAAACCAGTTTAGTCTTGGCAGCATTTTATGTGACCATCCATTTTTGTCCCCATTCCACTACAGATTGGAGGTCATCCTTTAGTGTTTTTGCCATTTCTTTAGATATGTGTTCATTTGTTTTCCTGTCATGTCTGTTATAGAGCGTGGTGTCATTAGCATATATACCCTTCTCAGAGGCAATTTTGTTAGGGAGGTCATTAATGAATATTAGGAACAATAGAGGTCAAAGGATAGACCCTTGAGGCACTCCCGGATTTATATTATATTGTTTAGATGTACGACCGTCGAGGACAACTTGGATTTTTCTCTTTCCTAAGAAGGATTTAATTATGTTAAGTATTCTACCAGTGATACCGTATGATCTAATTTTCCTGAGAAGACCCTCATGCTATACCCTGCCAAAAGCCTTAGATATATCTAGAGCTACAGCTGTCCTCCCCCGCTTTGTCCAGTGACTGGTATATACGTTCAGAGATTACAGTGAGGATGTCTGCTGTGAAACTGGCTTGTCTAAATCCATATTGTATGTCAGTCAGAAATTTAGCATCTGTAAAGTGATGGACTAGAGCATGGTTAATTATAGTCTCAAATATTTTGGCGAAAAGAGGGCGGAGTCTAATGGGGCGATACTTTGATGGGTCTCTTCTTTCGCCAAAATTCTTTAATACTGGTACCACAGAAGCAGTTTTCCAACAGCCCGGAAAGCAAGCTTTATTAAGGCATTTGTTGTAGAGTTTGGAGAGAACTGGAGCTACTTCAGCTGAGCACTTTTTTATAGCGCAGCTGGGATGAGAAGTGTCAAGGTTTTTTATGATAGCATGCACCTGAGCAAGGGTGATTTTTAGATTGTCTAGCGTGGCGTCTGTCCGCAAAGGAAAGTCAGGTAGGGGTGGTTGGAAGGGTACAGTGTGGAGTTTGAGGCAAACTGACTGGCAATCATATTAGCCTTCTCGGTTGCTGAGCAAACAACCTCGTGATTGTTTGTTAGTGGGGGAATTGTTGATGGCCCATTATTTACTACACTGTTGTAGATTTTCCAGAAGTTGCGAGTTCCTAATTTTCGTGCTTCGATGGGGTTTTTAGTAGTTTCAGTAAATTCTTTCTTAGCGGTCGCTATTTCTTTCTTAACGTTACTTCTAGCTTCTATATACTTCTGTCTGTTTGAACTGGATTTATGTCGGTTAAATCTGCGGTATGCATGCTGCCTTTGAGCAATGGCAGTTGCACAAGTAGAAGTAAACCATTGGGGAGAGTGTGGCTTGTTATAAAATCTCCGCATGGGACGAATTGGGGCTTGAATTGCCGTTTTGAACCATTCAGTGGTCTCATTTGCAGGAAGAGAATGTTTAGGGCGAGTTTTTTTTTTATTAGGTCTTGAATACTAGTGTAAATAGTGCTGGTTAATGAAGTTTGACAAGTCAAGGTATTATCCGTTGCGATGTGGGGCTATTCGTTGACTGTGAACAAGTAGATAACCACCGAGTGTACAGTCATTATCCTATGGAGATTTTCGAGATGATTATAGTTACAATTATGGTAGGTAAGATATGAGATGCAGATTCTATTTGTTTATTGTTACAGTTTAAAATGCTTTGAGCTAAATAAGGATAGTGCCGTCTTTATGCGGGTGTTTCAATGAGTTTTCTGCTATCTTGAAAAATAATTTTGGGATGTTAACTTTTAACTTATTTTTGTAAGATGGGATAAACATAATGTTGTTCGTCTTATTCTTTTTTTGGGATTCAACCTCTATCTAAATTTTTAATTTGATGTTTATTTTTATTATGCTGCTTAAAACTGGATGTTTTTGTATTCTTTTGTTTATATTTGCATCTGGTCAAGTTATGAGCGATTATGCTGGGGAGGTTTAGAGATTTGCTATTATAATTGGTATTGTACTTTATTTTGTCTGAGTTAGTTAAGGCTGTGTTGTAGAAGTTGAATTAAATTTCTCTTTTGGCTTCCCCACATATAAATATGCATATATAAATATGCATATATATATATATATATATATATATATATATATATATATATATATATATATATATATATATATGTAGCAAAAATAATTAGTAATAAATAGTGATATTTACAACTAGAAATAAAATAGGTTTAATGCTTCCAAAATTCGTGCTAGAACTTTCCGCGTGGCGCAGTGGTTTGACTACTTAGAAAAATCAATTGTAAAAGTTTTATTCTCCTGAAGGTTGAAAGTTTAATGCTCAGTGTACGCGACCGAACAATAGAATTGCGAATTACTTAGAAATCCAGTCATAAGTTTCATTTTCACAATTTCTTCAGATGCATCTAAATGAACTAGGGAAAATTTCTGTCGGGATTTAGACGGAATTTCGAGGGGAACCCTTTATTTACTTAACAGGGGGTAGTATATACTTGTTCCGTCAGCCATGACTAGATAGAGACCCTAAGTAATTCGCAATTGTATATTTCGGTCGCCCACACTGAGAATTGAATCAGCCCTAAGAAAAATATTACTGTTATAATTGATTCTTCCAAGTAATCTAACCACTGCACCAAAAAGTACAATTACGAATTACTTAGGACCTCTAATAAGCGATGGCTGATGGAACGGAAGCATGCTACCCCTGTGAAGTAAATAAGGAGTTCCGTTCGAAACATGCCCGAATTCGAGTACGTACACCTAAAGAAAATCGGAGGTTACATTGACCGAAACGTTGTGAAAATGACACTCAAGATGAGAACAGTAGTTCGAAGATTTCAAATAATACGAACTTTGAAACCACTCCGTTTTAAAAATATAATTCTTCTATTTTGTTTTTCTATCGTTTTATTCTATATATTTTTGATTTCCAATATTCCTCCGATGCTGTTTTACGCCTTCATGAGATTTCCTATTATTTTTGATACCTTGGGTGTTAACAAAATGTTTAGCCCTCGAGCCTGAACGATAATCTATCGAGAATGTCCTCAAAACATGGCTGCGTGCTTCGCTTTTTGCCGGAAGCGCCATTTTGCTTGTGTCAAATCTGTTTATTCAGAATATTCCCAGTTTCCATTTTCTCTTCAATTTATTATCTCCATATAAAAAGCGCCGAGTCCACCTAGACTGTCCCTGCTTATCTCCACAAATAACGAAAGAATGAAGAAGCATCACATCCCACGCCATCTTGGAAAATTTATCGCCTTTTCCATTCAATTAATTATATATTTTGCAACCGCAAAATCAGTTTCAACACTTGAGTCAGTTTTACAAAACGGTATTATAATGGAGCAATGTCTGACTGATTTTTCTGTCTGTTAGTCATGTATAGATTTCCAAACAACTCAATAAAATAAAAAAAATATATCACTTTGTTATTTGTAGCTGGAGAAAGAGAAAAGAAATAGAGAATTGATGAGCACCACTAGACCAACTGTTGTATAGAGCTTCCCGGGCAGCACCAGTGGAATTGCTAGGCTAAGAAGAGAAATAAAGTTTTGGTAATATAACTTTAGCATGAAAGTTAATTATGTAAATAGTTAAGTGATAAGTTTATAGATTCAGCTGTAGTTAGCTATAAACATAAGATTTTAGAAATCTAAAACAATAATTGATACGTGACATTAATCACGTTACGTCTAGATAGGTGACCTGAGGTCGCGTTAAGGAGACGTGTCCTTTAATCAGTTACGTCACCAGAAAAGAGAAAACAAGAAGTTTTAGTCAGTGTAGGAGTTTTCGGCAAACCAGTGAGACGGGAGAGAGCCTGCTCCAAACTCAGCCTAGAAGCGGAGGCTGAAAGACAAAATATGTAGAGACATTCTTTAAGATTGCAGTATGTTTCAATGTACGCTGTAAATTCTTGTGCGTGCATATTTCATTTCGCACCAAACAGCTGTGATCAACACCGAAGAAGACGCCGGCCTATAATAAGAAAGATATAAACTCTTTTTTCATATTCTGTTGTCTAATATGAAACCCCTACACAACACAACGAATCAAAGGAGCTGAGACAAAAGAAGGATGAAATACGGCAATTCTGAAGAACATATGTCATAACGGTATTTATAGAAAAAAAAAACGATGCTAGCAACATCGTTTCTGTGAAATAAAAGGCACAGAAAAGAATCTTTTTTTATATTATCTATCTTTATCCAACTTTCAATCTATCTAGATCATTTGATAATTACCCTCCAGTAGCTTTTAACCTTGATAAATTTTGCCTCATCATAGAAAAACGCGTACAAAATCTAAAATAAAGTAAATTGGCTTATTAAAAGATTTATTGCAACCAACATCTATCAATATAACATAGGATATAATAACGTTCACACACTGGTTCTCTTTGAGCCTGGTCAGTACTAGATGAGTGACTAGGAATAGCAGACACCGGATGTTGGAAGAAATCGATACTTTCCTTCAAAAACTGAAAAAAAAATCAAATAAAATAACGCTGTCATCGCTTCTTAGAGAATATGCAAGCGACTGGGAACCACTTATGAATTTGACATTTTTATAAAAATCTCTCTTTCAGAGAAAACCGATACAACCCGTCCAAGATTAGTGCTGCTTCGATACGGTACGCTGCAGTAGAGTTATATGTACAGCATTTAAAAACAGCGAATTAAGGTTGGTAAATTATTTAAAGAATGTTCAACACGAAATGTAATTCGGTGCTAAAACGATTAAATGTAAAGTTGACCGAGCGTAAATCAAGATTGGAATGGCGTCATGCGTGTAGCAATTAGATGAACACGATTCTCAAGTTGACGCTGTGCAATTTTTTAAATGGGAAACATGCCGTTAGGAATAAAAACCATTCCATCAAAATACGCTGGAATATCCTGCTTGGCTCACTCGAGCAGTCGTTAAGACGTTCATCCTCCATAACGACAAATGATGTGTGATACAATAAGCTTTTTCAAGAACCTGAACGCTATCTGTCTCTGCAGCCTTCTTTCTTACAGAAAAGAAATTACTAGCCCCTCTCTCTCTCCCGACCTCTTACTCCATCCCGCTCTTTCTCTTTTATTACGACGCTGTCATTTATACGAAAGTTGCTTGACTAAGATTCAATCTCTGATTTCTTCTTTTAAGATATTCATGATAAAAACTCGTCTAACTACCACAAAGGTAAATATTTTCCTTCTTTCCCCCCATGTAACTAATGTCAGGCAGAATTTCTATTGATAGAGCATTTTTACAAGGGACTTCCTGTCTTTGGACGCATTATAATGGCAGTGCTATTTTAAAACTATTTTTAACCTCAAACAAAGCGCATTGCTACTTGGACGTGAGGGGCTACTATTTGGAATAATGTCTACTGGGGGATTATGTGGGGAGTTGGGTAGTTACATCTCTGTTTGTGTTACATTTAAACTTCTGCATATTACTACAGTCATGTGCACTTCTTCATTTACTGACGAGTATTTTCGTGATGTTGCTTCAGCATATCGCGATAACTTACGAAAAACGCCGGAATATACAGAATGCTAATCAAATTTTAAAACACTTGAGAAAAGAGAACAACAGTTATCGAATAGTAATTACGAGAAAAAAATGGAGTAAATAAAAAATACAATAAATAAATATATAACATTAAACTTCCGTAAGTTTCATGAATACATATTTTTTTAATAAAAGAGTTTTTTTTTGCAAGAAAAGTTCTTGAAAACTGATTTTTATTTATACAATTTAACACTAAATTTAAATAAAGGCATATTCTAATATTATTCACTTGTCACGTACAAACTCGAAATTTTGTTTTTTGTTGGTATTTTTTGTCAGAATGTATTTTATGCATTTTTGGAGTGGGTGGGTTCTATTTGTTTTCTAATATTTTTTTCTGTTAAGTTTAGGGAATATGTCATTTCCTAAGGATTATTTTCGGTCGACAAAGCGGGTTAACTGTCGACGGACAAAGACCGATGTCCTCTCCACATGATTTTCGTAGAGTCTACAAAATTAATACTGTGATGTCTTGGAAACTTTCTGATCCTAAGTTATTTTTATCAGTGGAGTCATATCCTTCGAAGACACAGGGCGGTTCTTTATGTTTCCTTATATTAAATAGGGATTCAACTATAAAATATTATCCAAGCCCGCTAGATTCATGGTGACGTCTAAGCATTTGTTTAACGATTTAAATATTTTGCTCGAATAAAATTGATATTTTTTTCCCCAATTTATTAACAACCGTCTACTGAAATATTAATTGTCTAATTATGCACAGCGCGTTTTTAATCTGTGGTTAATCGAATTTTTAATGGTTGGGCTGTTTCGCAATATTCCGGCGATCTACGTAAGCAACAGTAAGTTTCAGAAAAACGGGCCAGAAAATGCAGCAGTATGAAGGCAGGCATGAAACAAGGATAGAATTTCACATCCTGAAGGGGGGAAAAGTAAAGTAGAAGGGTCTCCGGCATCTAGTACTTGTAATTTTGCTGCTTGCCGAGTTAGTCGGAAGTGTTAGTGCCATGCATTCAACAGAACTCTTTTCATCAAAGTACTTGCAAAACAGGTAAAAGGATGCAAACTACGGCGATGGGACAGGGGATGGAGCTTGGTTGATAGTGTGTGACATATTAGATTGGAGTCTCTTTTTTGACCATGTTTAAGAGGCAGGAAATAGTATTAGATGCACCAGCCAGATTTGGCAACAATACTCCATGCATGGGTGTATGATGGCGTTGTATAAATATAGGATACACTGAGGTATGAGTAATTTTCTAGTACGGTAGAAAGATCACACCTTCTTTGTCGCAGTCTTGTCAATGTCCTCAATTTAATTCTTGCAATTAATGTTGCCTGTTATGTTTCCCTGCAAATTGCAACATAGTATTCTTCGAATTCAATGTTAACAAGTAGTTGCCGTGAACCGTTAAAAAGTTGCGAACCCAATAGTCCCCCCACTAACAACCAAACTCCCAACTCTGTCCTATCGCCGAAATGTGGCATCCCTGTGCCTGGTCTATAAGTATTTTAATAGAAAGTGCTCTGACGAACCCAAAGCGCTACTACCCTCTCGACGTAAATATTCCCCACAAAAACCGGATGAGCAGCAACATCCCTCCCATATATTGTAGAGATCCCTAGATGCCATAAAGTCTTCTACTCAAATATTTTTTCCCGGACTGCTAGATTTTGGAATTCCCACCCTGGCTCTTACTTCCCTGATTGTACTGACATGCAAAAGTTCAAATGTAATGTGAACAGACATCTCACTGTCCAACTTCCTACATAGTATCCCTGCAAATCTTGTGCCGAATAGTAGCCACTTACAACTTAGTGGTACTATGCCTTGTTTGAGGTAAAATGACAATAATAAATAAAAAACTTAATTTTTGTATTGATTAATTCCGACAGAAAATCGTTCCATCTCATTAACACTTATTAATGAGTAGCTCAGCTTTAATAAATTCTCACTCCGGATGTTACTCGTATTCTCTATCTCTATAAATCTTCTATCAGATCATGTATGGAATACTGTTGTCATATTTATGTTGGCAAATCTCTGTTCAATTTAAGGGTTCTTAAGATGCATAGGCGTTCTGTAATTTGATTGGCGCCATCTTTTCTCAATAGTACATTACATTGCTCTTTCTGCTTCTCCTAAACACTAAAATCGGTTCTCTATCGTTTTAAACACTTTCTCGCACCTGAAGCTATGTTCTATCGCTACAAATCTAGTATCAGATCATGTATGGAGTAGTGTTGTCATGTATTGGGTTGGTGACCAAAATTGTAACCCAAATTGTGGTGAAAAATTATCAAATCTTCCTTCAAATTTTTTATTACTTAGTAAATTTTCTGCCAATTACGACTACTTCAGAAAGAGGGAAAACGAATTTAGAAAAAATACAAGATGTATGGATGTAAAAATATTTGTGAACTTTTGAAATGAGGATTGATAATTCGCATTATTTGGATTAATCGGACTACTTTTCCAATCTTGAGTGTTATTCATACTATGTGGATATTTTTCTGTCGAACTCGAGAATTCACAATGTCGTAATGAATAAAATACTTAGTAAAATTCAAATGTAAGTTACACTATCCCGGAGGTTAAAGGTTCAATACTCAACTAATATTAAAAATCCAATTACAAATTACTTAGAAATTCGTTCCAGTCATGACCGACTGCAAAAGCGTATACTACTTTCATGGATTAAATAAAGTATTACATTTCAAATTCTGTGCAGATTCCCGAAGTCTAAGGTTATATCGATGATCGTTGTGCGAATAACACTCAAAGTCATGATGTTACATGAAAGGGTTGTCCCCTTCTCATATAAGTAATAAGACATACTAGATAAGTGAAAATGATATAAGGAAAAGGCTAGAATCGAACCCTGTAGGCAAATGTTCAAGATAATGGAAAATGAAATATTAGAAATTCAGTCCATTGTTAATTCTATTAGAAATAGTTAAATATTGTTAATTCTATTAGAAATAGTTAAATATTGTTAATTCTATTAGAAATAGTTAAATATTGTTAATTCTATTAGAAATAGTTTAATATTGTTAATTCTATTAGAAATAGTTAAATATTGTTAATTCTATTAGAAATAGTTAAATATTGTTAATTCTATTAGAAATAGTTAAATATTGTTAATTCTATTAGAAATAGTTTAATATTGTTAATTCTATTAGAAATAGTTAAATATTGTTAATTCTATTAGAAATAGTTAAATATTGTTAATTCTATTAGAAATAGTTTAATATTGTTAATTCTATTAGAAATAGTTTAATATTGTTTATGTCAGAAAACGTGATTGTCCATTCTTTTAGAAATATGGATATTAAATATGTCAGTTAAATGAATGCACAATGCGAGTTAAAATATATTGT
>NW_027633735.1:35000-105000 GCF_053919585.1 Euprymna scolopes | reverse complement strand
GGAAATTGTGGAGATTTTAAGGGGCCACGGTATAGATAGTCAGCACAAATATCAATGGTTTCATCCAAAGGTATATTAGTATAAAGACTATTAATATCAAAGGAAGCCAAGAACTCGGTATTTTTAGATAAAGGTAATTTTTGTATCTGAGATACGAATTGAAAAGAATCAGAGATACAATGGACCGAATAAAAAGAAAGCACAGGTTTAAGAAGGTCAACTAGCCATTTACCATGTTCGTGTTGTGCAGAACCCAACATAGATAAAATGGGTCGCAAAGGAATGTTGGGTTTATGGACCTTGGGTAAACCGTACATTCTAGGCCTTTGAGAACCGATGGGTCGGATTCTATCATAGATCTCCATAGAAATAAATCCGCTTTTATGAAGTTGAAGAAATCTTTTCTGGATTTTTATTTCCATACGAAAAGTATCATCATGGCATAAATCACCCAAACGGAGAAACTTACTTTTATCGTCCAAGATTTGTAACATCTTGGAGATATAATCCGTTTTGTTAAGTATAACAACGCCCGATCCTTTATCCGGGCGAGAAAGGTAAATGTCGGGATTAGACCTAATTAATTTTGCAGCTTCAAAATGATTTTTCTGCCAAATAAAATCACTAGATTTAGTATTTATGGCAGAAAACCTCCGACCTAATTCGCCCAACTGAATTTTAACACTAGTTAATTCATCAGTAGAGATAGGCGAATGGTGTTTTAATTGAGTATACAATAATTCAATTTCACTAAATACTGAGATTTTATCAACAGAAGGGGGAGGAATGCAAAATTGTAAGCCAGCAGATAAAACAAATTCTTCTGTAGTGGACAAAACATGAGAAGAATAATTAAATATATGTTTATCCAAATTTGTTATAATCCCAAACTTCTTAGTAATTAAATTTTTTAAATATTTATCATAAGAAGAAGTACATTTAATACGGGTAAAATTATCGCCGATGGATAAAAACCTAGAAAAACGGAGTTTATCAAAGAAAGATAGTTCTTTCCAAACCATGGCCCAAAGAAAAAGGTGTTTACTACGTAACGAATTATATGTATCAGAATTAAACAGGATTTCATCTTGTAGGAAAACACGTAGGAAAAAAATATATATATATATACATATACAGGAACACACACATACACATTACAAACCAAACTCATACAAATGGTCACCCATCTGGTACTGGCCAGTCTCAGCGTTAATAGAACGTTGAAATTTTTGTTACTGAAAAATAAGTTTTTTTGGCCTGTTTGGTCTTCCATAGTTTTCTTTTTATCGAATACAAACGTAAACAGTGTCGATCTAGACTCTAGATCGACGCGAAGTAACTGGTTGCCTATATGAATAAGTGGAATTATTTGAAATCCAGGTACTTATATTATAATATTTTTGCATATTCTCATAGAAAATCATCCTAAATCTTAGACAACAAATAAATAAATTAATTATTTCAAAAACCTTTTTTAAAAAATATTTATGTACGTTTTTTATGCAAGACAAAAAAATATCAATTGTTAATTTTTGGGGAAAATTTAACATTTAAAATTTAATTAAAAATAGTAGAAAAAGTTTTACATTATTCTGTTTTCTATATGATAAAATTCAGGGTTTTATCTTTTTGGAAAAAAAAAAGTTACTCAGAAATAATGGATTTTAATAAATGTAATTTCGTTTTAAAAAACAACAACAACAACTTGATTTTTTTGCAATTTTTGGCGGTGCCTAATTTATATATATATACTTTTTTTTACAAGTTTTTGTTACAAGAATTTCGAAGAATTATGGTAGAAAATGCAAGAGTATTGCAGAGTGAAAGAAATGTAAATAGGCTAAGAATACTCGAAGCATTGTACATTAAAACAAAGAAGCCTCAAATAAATAATATTAATTATGCGTGCAGCCGGAACATTTGGAAACGTTTGGGATAAATGTTTAATAATGTATATATGTGTTTGTATATCTAAATCTGTTTAATATATGCAAAAAAATTCGCCCACTTAACTTGCAAAAAATTACCACGTGACTAGGAAAAAATATATATGTATATATAAGTAAATTAAAAAAAAAAAACCTACATTTATTTTTACAATATGCCTGAGGATTATAGAAGTACTTCTGTCGATAGCGCTCGCGATTATGGATCCAACATATACAATTTTGGGAAAAACACAAAAAGGCCTATTCGGAGATCGGAGAAGATGAAAAGGAAAATTGTAAAACAGAATAATTCCGTGCTATTCAATAATATTTGTCTTAATGAGAAAATGCTGCCTAAATATACACAATATATATATATATATATATATATATATATATATATATATATATATATATATATATATATATATATATAAATATTTGCCTTATTCCGGTGTTTGTAGATACCGGCCACTCCCTCCCCTTAAATTGTATGTAAGTATGTATGTATGTTTTTGTTTAAGTTGTATATTTTTGTTGATATGTTTTTGGATATGTGTATATATTTATACATGCGTATGTGTGTGTGTGTTATTGTATATGTATACATATATGTATATATATGTATATGCGTTTGTGTATGTATGTACATGTATGTGTGCATTTGTGTGTCTGTATGTATGTATATGTATGTGTATATATATATATATATATATAGGTATATGTATGTGTGTATATATGTATATATTGTTTTTTTTTTAATTTAACTTTTTAATTTTTAATTTTTAATTTATTTACTTTCATTTTTTGTTTTTTTTTTAATTAAGGCCTTTTTAGGAACTAACTTCCTCCACAAATAAATAAAAATAAAAAGAAGAAGACTTACATGCAAAACAAACGGAGGTTTATTCAAAGAAACCAACCATTAACAAATAAAATATAATTCTCTTTATAATGAGTTCAGAAGTCCTTTTTAAGTGTTCGTATAAAAAAAGGAGAATGTCTTTTTTTGTTGAACTGTTCATATGTTAAAACATGGTAATGTTCGCCTGTGAAATTGTATGAAGCGCGCCGTGAAAATGGAAGAGTGATAGTAACACGCGTGGAACGTCCGAATGAGAATGCAGTTGAGAGAGTGATTTGATGTTTGTGTATGCTTAAATACTATTTGGACCGGCTCCCAGCGAGCTTAAAAGGAAAAGTTTAGAAAAATGTCCTTGGAGAAATCTCATTGGACGGAAACATCACGTAGGGTGCTCTGTACTACGTCCGCTCGTTTTGAGTCGATTTAATATATAAGGCCACGCCGGAATTTGCGTGGGAGTAATTTTTTATTTTTCACGCGCCAACATAATCATAATGCGCGCCTAAATTGTATTTAGTTTTATAACAATTTTTAATCCGAATCTTAACCGTGTCAACTGGCACAAATATAATAGACGCTCCATTTCATAAACTTAGCCATTTATTTGTTCTTCTGACTCATGTTTCTTAATTTAATTCTGGGACTTTCACGTGCATATCTAAGTTGACCTAATTATTAATGCTAACTTTCGCGCTTTTTGTCTGGGTCAGTTTTACCTTGCTTTTCAAATTTAAACTTTCACCGCTTTTCCGTTTTTTTTTTTTTTTTACCGTAATTTACTTGATTCCTCCAGCATTGACAGACGTGTTTTAAATATTCTCTCCAGTTCTTTTTCTTTTAATGATTTGGAATTCATTCCATTGGCGATTTTTTCCAAGGAACTCTGCCTTTTGGATCATTTTGGACCATTTGGAACTTACCCATTGGATTGGAAATTTTTAATTCGACCGTTTTGGATTTTACCATTCTTGGATTTTTTACACTTCACCGGACTATCCATTCACATGAAATCTTTTTATCATTTTTTTTTTACCTCCTATTCCCCTTACCTCACCATTTTTTAAATCAAGTAAGATCTGTGACTTACTTGTAGTTTCATTAAATACTTTTACATGCAAAATCCGATCCCGCATTTTGCTAATTCCTGCCCTCTGATGAGAAGGAGAGTATTTCTTCGAAACTCCGCGGATTAAGGACTATCCACTTATCTTGTGCTTCCTTTTTAAAATTAAATATGTTTTTAACTCTTTTTCAAGATGTCTTTTAACATGTTTTATTAATCATTTGTTCATATTATAAGCTCTATTTCCTTTTCGGTTTTATTGAGCTTTTACATCTGATTGAGATTACTTTACTTGTAAATATTAACTCTTTAATATTTATAATATATTTTAAGTTTACCATTTTGATTACCTTGGTAAACTTATTGTAATTTTTATTTATATATATATATATATATATATGAATAAAAAATCAATACGAAAAATATATGAATGTTTATATCTTTTCTGTATTGATTTCCTGTGTGTTGACGTGTAGGAATACAAAAAATCCTTTGAAAAAAAAACAAGAATGTTTCCTTCAAAAGCACATATTTTCGACCGATCCTTCGATCTTCCTCAGTGTGAATGATAGAAAACATGAGTGAGCGGGCAGATTAGTAGCGGGGGGGGGCACGGGTATAGCCATTAAGGTAAAGATCTATCTGAATATGACCCTTCAGCATTTTCGACTTGGAATGGTCAGCAACTTGTGTGGCCTCCATTCAAAACCAACTCCTTCCATGCCACCCCACGAACACACTCGTATATGTGAACATACATGTATATACACTCGCGCACTAGCACAAATGCTTCTTCACGTACATATATATACACAGGATACGCGCACTCACGTTTATGGACGTGTTCACATATACAGCTGGAAATTGATGAGTAGATGTAGATGATAAGCAAAGTGGGTGCGAATTAGAATATCTTTCCCAAGAGCTTGGACTTATGTATTTATTGTAGGTCTAGGGTGTCTGCACGTACGCATCCGCCCACACACACACGCGCGCGCGCGCACGCGCGTTTATTTATTTTTTGGAAACGCTACAGTAGATTTCATTAATTGATATATACAAACATATAATGTTGGAAAAAAAATAAAATGAAGTAAAATAACTAAATAAACGGACGATATTCTTTTGATCATTTACTTAATTTTTTCTATTCTTGTTCAAACATATCAAAATTTATTAAAGTATTCGGATTGTTCTTTTTCTTTCTTCTCTCACACCCATTCATACTCTTATATGTACATACATACATACATACATACATACATACATACATACATACATACATACATATTTGAAAAATAAAGACCTTTTAAGATATTAGAAAGGTTTTATTCAACATAAAATTCAGCAGGTACAACAACATGGTCGGTAACGAACGACTAAGCTGGGAAAAGGCGCCAATTTCGTTCTATTTGTAAACATCTGGAGCGCATGCGCACTAGCGCTCTAAACTAACAACACTCTCCACCACATTTTATTTATATTTCGGGTTGCAGGTGATCTTCCTTCCCCTTTTTGTTGCTTCTGGAAGAAATTTGAAAACGCCCTTCTTTGAGTCAGACTGTTGCTGCTGCTCTTCTATTTCTAAACACTTTGTTTTGTCGGCTGAAGAGAAAGATTCTCCATTTGGTGAGGTATTATTCTTTGGGGTCTCCTGATGATCAATCAACTCTGGTTCACGGATGTTTGATGGAGTAGTAGAATCTGGTGATGTACCATGATCAGGGGAGACAGGAGATTCCAAGTTTGTAGAGGAGGGGTCAGTGACAGGAGTGGGGGCTAGGTCTTCTGTTGAGACTGTTGACTGACGGCCGTCAGGGAAACGAATTCTTGCAAAGTTGGGAGTTGCAGATATTATATCTACTGGTTCCACTAGGGGATCTGACTTGTGTTGGCGGACAAACTTCCTAAGGAGGGCTGGTCCTCCTTGCAGCCACTCGGGTAAGGTATATCCGGTGCCCGACCTTCTGGAAAAGTTAAACATTCTCTCGTGTGGGGTTGAGTTAGTTGCTGTATAAAGTAGCGATCGAATAGAGTGCAAAGCTATGTCGAGTACTTCATGCCAGTGACGTTCGTCCAATTGCCTGGTTTTGAGTGCAAGTTTGATCGTTTTCCAAATTGTGCCATTTACTCTCTCGCATTATCCATTGCCGATTGGGTGGTATGGAGTTGAGTGGGTAATCACAACTCCATGTTGCCAGAGAAACTCTTTTAGTTCACATGAAATAAACTGACTTCCTCGATCACTATGGATGGAATCTGGGCAGCCAAAAAAGGTAAATAAATTCTGAAGACAATTTATAACAGTTTTTGTTGATATGTCCTGACATGGATAGACAAAAGGATAGTGTGAATATTCATCTACAATCACGAGTAGGTATTTGAGATTATTCGTAGATGGTTTCGGTCCCATGAAATCTATTGAAAGACGTTCAAAAGGGGATCGAGAATGGATTAATCGACCTAATGGAGGTTTGAAGAACCTTGGTTTTAGTTCAGCACATATTTGACATTCAGCGCAGGTGCGCTTAGCATCTTCCATGGAGAATGATAGATTCTTCTGCCTCAAAAAGTGATAGAGTCTCGCTACTCCAGGATGACAAAGTGCTGCGTGCAGGTCCTTTAGTGATAATGAGCGCGAAGCAGAGCATGATCGAGAAAGGGTATCTGCAGAGTTATTAAGAGAACCTGGTCTATATATCTCATAAGAATAGTTTGAAAGTTCAAGTCTCCACCGAAGCAGCTTATCGTTTTTAATACGATTTGGTGTCTGCGTGTTGAACATAAATGATGCAGCCTGTTGGTCAGTAATAATGGTAAAGTGTCGACCGAGTAAGAGGTCATGCCATTTACGCACAGATTCTACAATGGCTGCCGATTCGCGTTCCACTGCTGAATGTCGACGCTCTTACGGCGTTATGGTTCTGGAAAAATATGCTACTGGACGTCCATTCTGGGAAAGGCAGGCTGCTAATGCTGTCGCAGATGCATCAGTTTCTATCGTAAAAGGAACTTCATCCTCAATGGATGCAACTGAAGCCTTGCAAATTTCATCTTTCATGGCTTGAAATTGATTTTTGAGTTTCTCAGTGATAGGAAAGGACTTAATGTTTAATAAAGGTGAAATCCGATCTGAGAAATTCTCTATCCATGGTGAATAGTATGAGAAAAGACCTAGAGCCCGCCTGAGTGACTTACTGCAGTTCGGAATCGGTAATTCTTTTAGTGGTGTAAGTCTGTCTGGATCAGGACTGATTGTTCCATTTTCCAATAAGTGCCCTAGAAACTTTAGTTTGGTTATACCATATTCACATTTTACAGGGTTTAGTTGCAAGTTAAGATGGTTAATAACCTTTCTAAAAGCTTCCATATTTTCGTTTAATTCTTTATTAGTTTTTCCTCCGATGACAATGTCATCAATGTAGGCAAATGTACCTTGGAGTTCATGTTCTTGAATCAAATTATGCATAATACGTTGGAACACAGCTACTGAGTTCGTTAGCCCAAAAGGTAACCTAGAAAACTCGTATAGTCCTCCGTCAGCTTCAAATGCTGTGTAAATTCTCTTGTCTCTACGTATAGGGCATTGATAATATGCAGACTTCAGGTCCAACTTATTGAAAATTTTGTACTGTGATAGTTGGCGTATGATATCCGAAATTTTGGGAAGCGGAAAAGCATCCAAAAGTGTAAACCGATTTATAGTTGCAGAATAGTCAACGACCATGCGACGCTTATGTCTTTCATTTCTAGTTACTAGTACTTGGGCTCTCCATGGGGTATTCGATTTGATTATGATACCTTCTTTTAATAATTTTTGTATCTCATCCGGATAAATTCGCAGTCCGATGCTGAGTAGTTTCTACTTTTTGTTGCGATGGGTTTACAATTCTTTGCTAAATTAGCAAAAAGAGACGGTGGTCGATTTTCATCTGAGTGACGTTACAAATCTGTAAAGATGGTATCTTTCCGTTATAACGGAATTCCACCCGGTTATGCAATTGCATGAACTCTTGTCCTAGTATAATTGGAGCACACAAGTTGGGAAGGATAGATAGACGCATATTAGTGTAAATTTGTCCATTAACAGCGATGGACACAACACAGTGTCATAAGGTTTTGCTCGTGAGATTCGAGGAAGCCATGCTTACCGTATCATTAGAAGGTAATATACTAAGGCCGAGTGATCTCACGATGTTCATTCGTATAAAGTTATGAGTGCTTCCACTGTCTACCATAGCTTTCAAACAGGTACTATTAATTGTTGCATTTACTGCAGAATATTGTGTGCATGGAGTGCATTGGGATGACGCAGTGAGGGCAATATATGCAGAACTAGTCCTGGTATTATAAGTTGTTTGTTTTATTTTAGATCGGCAGACTTTAGAGAAGTGGCCCCTCTTTCCACATTTAAGGTAGTCAGCATTCCGAGCTGGGCAAATATTTCGAGAATGATTTTCTCGTCCACAGCATTGGCATCTGGCGAAGTGAGTCACCTGATTATTTCTGGAAACAGCAGCACATTCATTAGTTAGTTCCAAACTAGAGTTATTTTCAGATTCATCTGCATGAATAGATGCCTTTGCTACAATTGATGTGTCATAAGCTGCTGCATTATGTTGGGCCATTTCTAGACTTCATGCAGTTGCTACGGCATGATCTAGGTTAATTTCAAAACTTTCAAGTAATCTCTGCCTAATAGTTGAGGAAGTGAGACCTGTGATAAATGCGCCACGTATCACTAGCTCCGCATGTTGAGAGGCAGTAACATCTTCAAATTTA
This sequence comes from Euprymna scolopes, assembly GCF_053919585.1. Lineage (NCBI taxonomy): Eukaryota > Metazoa > Mollusca > Cephalopoda > Sepiida > Sepiolidae > Euprymna > Euprymna scolopes. The sequence continues at coordinate 96,362 of NW_027633735.1, read as the reverse complement.
CAATCCTTAGAAAGATTCTTTAGTTTTAGGAGAAACTGATCAATAGATTCACCTTGATTTTGTTTCCTAGTGGCGAGAAGGTGACGAGCAAACACAGAATTTACCGGTTTTACATAGGTTGCTTGAAGGATGCTAATAACCCTCTCAAATGTTGAACAGTGAGATATAAGAGAATAGACCTTCGGTGAGATGAAATTAATCAGAATACTTAACTTATTCGGAGGATTTTGAGGATGAGCGACTGTGAGAGAATCGATGCAGTTGATGAGGGTACGATACCAATGATTCCATTCGTCAGCGGTTGTATCTGACGATCCTTCGAATTTACCAGGTCTCAGTATAGCATCCATTGTTGCTGTTAATTTTTAATTTTATGTTGAATAAATTGTAATGAAAAATAAAGAGCTTTTAAGATATTAGAAAGGTTTTATTCAACATAAAATTCAGCAGGTACAGCAACATGGTCGGTAACGAACGACTAAGCTGGGAAAAGGCGCCAATTTCGTTCTATTTGTAAACATCTGGTGCGCATGCGCACTAGCGCTCTAAACTCACAACACATACATACAGTAAGTGTTTGGTATAGAGTGAAAGCATTGTTTCCAAATTAGAAGCCATCACAAAAATTGTAAACTCAATATGCCGGTTAGAGAAATCAGAGGTTAATAACGTTTAATGTTGGAAATGAAACTGAAAGATGTATTGCAATGCTTAAACGAGGAGTTGAATAATAGTACAAATAACAACAACAATAGCAATAATAGTAGTAATAATAATAATAATAATAATAATAATATATACATATAAATATACATATATATACACATACATATATATATCAATATATACACACATACACGTACACACATATATATATTAGTGATAATGACAATAATAATAGTGATAATAATAGTCATAATCACAATAATAATAATAATATTAAAAAAATAATAAAATAATAACAATAATAATAATAACAACAACAATAATAATAATAATAATAATAACAATAGCTATAATAGGAAGAAGGATAAGAATAATAATAGTGATAATAATAATGATAAAATCATGGTAATGATAGTGGTAATGATAACAACAGTACTAATAATAATGATATTAATAATGATATTAATAGCTATTATAGTAATAATAATAATAATAATAATAATAATAATAATAAACCTAATCCTGTATATCTTGATAGAGGGATACTATATTATATAGGGTTTGTAAGGGGGGATGGAAGGCGCACTCGTGTCTACACCTGTGCATTTGTGTGCCCAATTGTGCGTGCTTAGAAAATGAACTTAAATAGATGTCGGACGTTTAAATGTGTGGAATCTGAAAAACTAAAATAAAATGAAGTAGAAGACCTAACGTAAACAAAAACTAACTTCTACTGGGGGATGCTAAGCCGTTCTTTCACCGTGCATACTCACTCTGCCCTGTGCCCCGTGCGAAAATGTCTTTGGTAGGTTTCTATTTTTTATGAAAAGAGTACTTATTTAGCGGTCACAAATCTTTATTAAGACCGAAGATGTGGATGTTAAGTTTCAGAATGAGTTTCTTTTCATGTTGCCTTCTTTTTCTCTGTGTCTGAAAGTTGGAGGCTGTAAGTACACATTGCATATTGTCTATGCTGTAGTCTGGGAGGGTGTAGTGCATTGCTATTGTGTGCTGTGTGGATTTGTCCCTAATTGTTTGTTTGTCGTTGTTGAAACGTAAGCGAAACTCTTGGCCTGTTTCCCCCACGTAATTACCCTTTGTGCATCTAGTGCAATATATTACGTAAACTACATTGGGACTATCGCAAGTGAGCAGAGGAAGTTTAAATTGAGTGTTTGTGCCTGGGAGTGTAAATGTGTTGCTAGTATTAATGTGTTTGCACACATTGCACCTGGGTTTGTTGCATAATTTGTTTCCTAGTGGTGCAGAAGTGTTGTATATTTTGTGGATGTTAGAAGTGACCTTAGATTTGGGGGCTGTCTTCTTACATTGAGTGGAAGCGTGTTGTATATTGTATTAAGGGTTGGATCATGCTGTAGTTGTCTGAATATTTGTTTAAGTGGTTTGTGGAGTTTGTCTGTGTTATTGTTGTAATCAAATACGATTGGTATTTTTTGGAATGATGTGTTACGTTTATATGTGAGTAAATTTATCCTGTTTCTATGTTCTGCTTTCCTAATTTATTCTTTAATTATTCTAAGGAGGTAATTTCTTTGAAGGAAGTAGTTGACCGTGGGTGATGCTTGCTTATGCGATAGCAACACAAAAGAGGAATTGCAACCAAAGAGAAACAAACAAAACAGGACAATATACCAAACGCACGTATCGGCGAACAGTAAGCTACCTTTTTGCTATTCTCTCTCTCTCTCTCTCTCTCTCTCTCTCTCTCTCTCTCTCTCTCTCCCTTTACCCTCATCCGTCCACGCTGAACATTGAACTTGATGTAATGGACATTTTCTTTGCTTTATAAAATATGGACGATGCTTTCTACTCGACTCCATTATTTACATAAGAAGAGAACAGAATTCCCTTCCCAAAAGGTCCTTCATTTTGTTTTACTGTTATTCTATATGTTTTTATCTTATTTTATATTTTATTTTGCGTTTGTCTTGTTATTTCATGAGTCCTGCTGTCCTGTATATTCCATCCCCTCCCATTCACCTCTTTTCGTCATTTTGTCTTATTTTTTTTTTTTCTATTGTTGTGCCCATTGGTCTCTCGCCGTTCCCAGCATATTCCGCTGTGTTTGGGGGCTCCAAGTCCGAGATATATCTTTCTCCAAAAGACACTCTGGACAGCTGAGAACGTGAAATAACAAAGACTTTAGATTTTTAAAATGTCGGGAGTACAAGCGTTTATAGAGTCTCCTTCGTTCGAGGAGCTTTGTAAACTTAAGAATGAAAATATATTGTCTATTGCAAGGCATTATGAGCTGGACTCAAGGCCAAGCATGCGGAGAGCTCAACCAGTTAAGGTAGTGACAAAGCACCTCGTGGACAACTTCATAGTCGACGAAGCAGTGTTACGAACTCTGTCAGAAGGTATGCCTGAACCCCATCAGAAAAGGAAACAAGAGCTTGACATTCCCAAACAAAGAAAACCAGACATATGTCGAATTCTTCCACCAAAAGGAGATGCATTTCAATAGGTGGAGCTCAGCTAAGGGTGTAGACTCAGATTATGGCAAACACCGGCAGATGATTTTGATGGAGGAGTTTAAGAGATGCATCCCTGATGATCTAAAATTGTTTCTGTATAACAGGCAGATCCTCACAGCATATGAAATGGCGATCCTTGCCGATGAATATGCCTTGACACATAAACGAGGCCGGAATAGGCCTATGAACTCGTTCAAGAACGAAGCCTGCATGAACCCCTGGAAAATGGGTGATGCAGTCTCAAACTTGAGATCAGGTCCAGAAAATAATATATATCGACCTCCCAGCCTTAGAAATGGAACCCTAGGTAGCCTGACTCAATCGTCCACCTACCAAAGGGCAGACGGGTGGAAACCCATAATATGCTACTACTGCAGGAAAGCAGGGCACATCGCACTAAACTGCCCAACCAGGAAGAATGCCAACTCTATGAAGGGACCCCCTAATAAGTCACAAGGATTCGTCACCTCCCGCAAACTACCTGCAAAACATGACGGTAATAAAGAGTCAGAGAGGAGTATAGACCATTTGTGTCGGAAGGCTTGATACATTCAGTAGGTGACCACACAAACCAGCGGCAGATAAAAATTCTGCAAGATACCGGGGCAACCCAATCATTAATTTTAGAGAAGGAGATCCAGTTGGGTCAAGAACAGCCACTGGTGAATTTGTCATCATCCAGGGAATTGGTGGAAACTTTATCAACGTTCCACTCCACTAAATCTCTCTTGATTCATCCATTATAAGTGGACCAGTTGAAGTGGGAGTTGTGGCTAATTTACCGATGAAGGGCATCTCAATGTTGCTCGGCAATGACTTAGCCGGCAAGAGAGTTGTACCACACCCAAGAGTGGTGACCGAGCCGAACCTGCTAGAAAGTACTGAAAGGATAGGAGAGGAACACCCAGGTATATTCCCATCGTGTGTAATTATCCGGGCACAGGCCATGAAGAAGGCAGCAGAGAAAAATATGGGGAGGAAAGAAAGGCTCGAAAGTGCGTTCTTGAACACTGAGATAGAACCAGAGACCCCATTAACAGAAGAGTGCAACATACCTAACAAAGATGGACCTGTCAATAGTGTCCAACCCCAACTCCAGAACCCGATAAGTAGGGAACAACAAGCAGATGAGGAAATTTTCCCATTGTTTAGGGAGGCACTATCCGAGAAGGAACTAGAGAAGGTACCTTCCGGATACTTTATTAAAAAGGACATATTGATGAGGAAATGGAGACCTCCGCATGCACCCGCATCAGAAGATTGGTCCGTGATACGTTAATTCGTATTACCACGGACGTGCAGGGCTGAAATATATAGAGACAGCTCATGAGACCCCTCTAGGAGGACACCTGGGTATCTGTAAGACATATGAGCGGATTACTCAACACTTTTACTGACCAGGGATACGCAACAACATAATCAAGCATTGCCGCACATGCCATACATGCCAGGTAGTAGGCAAGCCGAATCAGACAATACCTAATGCCCCTTACACCCCATACCCGCCTTTGAGGAACCCTTTTGTCGCATTATAACTGATTGCATGGGCTCACTCCCCAAAACAAGACAAGGAAACCAGTATATACTGACGATCATGTGTACATCCACCAGGTTTCCGGAGGCAATCCCACTCAGAAATATATCTGCTGGGAAGATCACGACAGCCCTCCTCAGTTTCTTTTCCAGATTCAAGTTGCCAAGAACAATACAATCTGATCGATGATCAAATTTCATGTCTAAGACGTTTCGTCAGTCCATGAATACACTGGGCATAAAAACAGTACTGTCAAGCGCTTACCATCCCCAATCTCATGGAGCCTTAGAGAGGTTCCACTCAACCCTCAAAATGATGATGCGAGCCTACTGCCATGATCACCAAGGGGATTGGGATGAGGATATCTCCTTCCTGATGTTCGTGGCGTGAGATGCTCCGCAGGAATCCTTAGGATTCAACCTCTTCGAAATGGTTTTCGGTCACTCTGTACACGGTCCCTTGGCCCTGCTAAGAGAAGAATGGCTGCAGGAAGGCCCAACCCACAAGTCCCTGTTAGACTATGTGTTTAGAACCAGACTTAATGAAACTACTAAGCTAGCATGTGAAAATCTTCGCATAGCCCAGGGGAAGATGAAGAGACACTACGACCAAAACACTGTCTCCAGAAGCTTCAAGGTCGGAGACAAGGTGCTCGTCCTACTCCCCATACCCGGCCACCCACTTAAAGCCAAATTCCATGGCCTTTATACAATTACCAGGAAACCTAGTGATCTCAACTACATAGTTAGTACCCCTGATCGCAGGAAAGCCACGCAACTGTGCCATGTCAATATGTTAAAGCCCTACTTAGAGAAGGGTGAGTCTAATTCCGTCATAGCTGCAAATGTATCTGTTCAGACGACCGAACGCACAGATGATCATGAACTGACCATAGAGAAAGATGGTCATTTACCAAGACTATCGAACTCTGAAGTCTTGGCCAACCTTACTTCCAAGGTATCGCACTTGAGCAGTAGCAAGAGAAGCGACATATTCGCCCTTATCCGGGAATACGCAGCCCTATTCCCCGATGTCCCTAAGTAAAAAAATGTCATCCAACACGATGTAGATGTAGGAGTTACTACCTCCATCAAACAACACCCATATCGTGTGAATCCAATTAAGGCGAAAATCATGCAACAGGAAGTCGATTACATGCTCGAGCATAGCATTATCAAACCCAGTCAGAGTAGTTGGTCATCGCCTTGTGTACTCGTTGACAAGCCTGACAGATCTGTCCGATTTTGCACCGACTACTGCAAAGTAAATGTAATCACGAAAGCAGACTCCTACCCCATCCCCCAGCTGGATGACTGCATAGACAAGATCGGCGAGGCAACACACATCACCAAGCTAGACCTGCTGAAGGGATATTGGTGTGTTCCCCTGACAGAGCACGCTAAGGAGGTATCAGCTTTCGTTATGCCGCATGGCTTATACCAATACCGGGTCATGCCCTTTGGGATGAAAAATTTGCAGGCGATCTTCCAGAGAATGATAAATTTGTGTCTGCGAGATTCACCTGGTGTCGAGACTTATATCGACGACATAGTCATATACTCGAGTAGCTGGGCCGACCACCTCATATCCCTGAAGAATGTCTTTAACAAGCTTAGACAGACTAACCTCACCGTCCACTTGGCGAAGGGCGACTTCAGAAAAGCCGAGGTGACATATCTCAGGCATAAAGTCGGAAACGGCAAGATATCCCCTGTTGGAGGCCAAGATTCAGAGTATTTTGGATTTCCCTGCCCCAAACAACGTGAGGAGCCTAAGGCGGTTCCTTGGCATGGTTGGCTATTACAGGAAGTTCTGCCGGAATTTCTCTGATATAGCCTCACCACTTACCCAACTATTGTCAAAGGGATCAAAGTTTCCCTGGACGACCTCCTGCCAAAAGTCTTTCGACCAAATCAAATCCATGCTGTGTTCCCACCCCATCTTGAAGGCCCGAGACTTCTCGCAACCATTCTGCCTAGCCATTGATGCCAGCGACTGTGGCATCGATTCTGTCCTACTTCAGACTGATCACATCGGCATAGAACACCCAGTCAACTATTTCTCAAAGAAATTTAATGTATACCAGAAGGGTTACTCTACCGTTGAGAAAGAGGCGCTGGCCCTGATCTTGAGTCTGAGGCATTTCGATGTGTATATATCATCTTCGTGCCAACCGACTCTAGTGTATACTGACCATAATCCCCTCACGTTCTTGCATAGGATGAAAAACAAAAATAGACGTCTCCTCAGCTGGAGCTTAGCCCTGCAAGAATACAATTTACATATTCAGCACATCCGAGAAACTGACAATATCTGCGCAGATGCTTTGTCCTGCACTTAGTATAAAAGATAGTGAAAAGCAGAGTAGATAGTCAACCGATAGACCCCAACCCTTTTGGAAAAGCATTGCTCGCAATCCTTTTAATTTTTGGTAAGGAGGTGTTATATAATTATAGGGAAAGTTTAAAGTTTTTATAGAATATTTAAAAGTCGAGAACGCATCAACCGTATTTGTTATTTTACGTTTGTTTTGTTTTATAACTTGTCAGCGAGGAAGTTTGAAAGTGAGGGAATAACGAGATATACAGAGAGAGAGAGAGAGAGAGAGAATGGGTAGATATGAACAGAAAAGGGCAGTTAGACCCAACTATAAATGACTACAACGACAATTAACCTGTGCTGACATTACAGTAAACACACCCGGGAGAAGGCCCCTCCCCTCTCCTCTGCCATGCGCAGTGGAGTAACAGGAAACTGATCTTTTGAGGCCCTCTTCCTCTTTTGGGGTCCGACCAGTGACGGAGCTGGCCGCATGCTGCGTGGCTCTCACCAAACAAAGGAAATTGCGAGAATTTTCTGTGGATGATGTTTGCTTATGCGATAGCAACACAAAAGAGGAATTGCAACCAAAGTGAGAAATGAACAAAACAGGACAATATACCAAACGCGCGTATCGGCGAACAGTAAGCTACCTTTTTGCTATTTTCTCTCTCTCTCTCTCTCTCTCTCTCTCTCTCTCTCTCTCTCTCCTTTACCCTCATCCGTCCACGTTGAACATTGAACATTGTTGGTGTAATGGACATTTTCTTTGCTTTATAAAATACGGACGATGCTTTCCCTTCCCAAAAGGTCCTTCATTTTTTTTTGTTATTCTATATGTTTTTATTTTATTTTATTTTATTTTCTCAACCCCCTATTCTTTAGTTAATGTTAATCCTTAAATAAAATTTATAAAATTTCATTTTGCGTTTGTCTTGTTATTTCATGAGTCCTGCTGTCCTGTATATATTTTACCGGTGTCCTCAGACAAGATATTCCATCGCCTCCCATTTCACCTCTTGTCGTCATTTTTGCCTTATTTTATTTATTTTTTTTTTCCTATTGTTGGGCCCATTGGTCTCTTGCCGTTCCCAGCGTATTCCGATGCGTAACAATATATAAAAGCATTTATATATATATATATATATATATATATATATATATATATATATATATATATATATAAAAGTGAACGTGTCTGTCTGTCTGTGTGTCTGTCTGTCTGTGTACATTTCCCTACGCAATAACTCTGTCAATTTTTAGTCTATAGACTCGAAATTTGAAATATCGGGTACTGAGATTTGGGAAAATCGATGTGACGGGTGTCAGCCAGAAATTTAGCTGTTAAAGGGTCAAATTTCAACGATTTGACCTTTAAGAACTCTACCAAACTCCTCCGACAATTTTGGGTCTAGACACTTGAAATTTTAGATATAGGTTCCTTGACCCTGGATCTAACTTAATAAAGTGATTTGAGCCCGAAACTATAAATTTTAAGGGGTCATAATAGGGGTCAAAGTTTTAAAAAATTAACCATTTTTTTTTGTTTTTTTGCTTTTTTTGCACAGCATACACCTCCAAACACCCGAGCAACGCTGGGCACCCCTGCTAGTATATATATATATATATATATATATATATATATATATATATATATAACTACTTCATTTACTCACATAAAATTAATATACGAAAGTATAGATTTATACGTAAACTTGAAGTATTTACTTCAAAAGTGCTCAATACATAGGTAGAGCTAGTTAGTAATTTATAAAATATATATGGCGATTAAGCAACACTGAATATTCGGCGTTTCATCCACTCTAGGATTCGTCAGGCTTATGCGCGGATTCTGTGGTTGTTTATCGTTTTTATATGGTCCTCTTCTGTTGAGGATTTTAGTTAGCCAATCAGCTTTCTAGAATCCACCGCGCCCCTTCCTATCAGCCAATGGGCATGCATTTTATCGAACAAAGGATCTGTTTTAAAACTAGTTTAGTGGTTTAAGGCAGACATTTTTTTATATATATAAATATACATATGTATACATACATATATGCACATATATATACATACATATATGTGTGATCGTTTATGTATATTCATGTTTATTTAATTTATTTATTTGTTTATTTTCTATTGTTTTTGTTAGTTTTAAAACTATTTTGTATCGCTATCCCAGAGTAAATTTTATTTTCTGAACACAGTTATTTGCTATTTCTCTTCTACAGTTTAATAGATTTTTGAATTACTCGACTTCTTGAACTGAGTAATTTTTTACTTTTTTATTCATTTATTTATTTATTTGACATTTCTACACTATTAGAACGAAATTTTGTAGTCGATAAATGGAGTTTTCATATAAAAAAAACAATGGTTTCAACTGATTTTTTGTCCATTCTAATAAATTACAATGATAGCTTCCAAATTATGCCGTTGTAATTACCTGAATATTACTGAATTATTTAAAAACAACTCCAATCGTGTTAGCAGTGCCGTCATCTTGTTTAAATCGAAACGGAAAATGATATCCCTTTTTAGCTTTCCTGTGTCTTACTTATGTAAAATACGATCGTTTTCTTCAAATTCTATTTTTTATTTTCTTTAATAAATAATTTTCCACCTTATCGATTTTCGTAATTTTTGGATATGATCATCTTTAAAATACGAGGAATACGTAGACACCATTGTTTTCATGTGAAATTCAGTTTTACTATTTCTGAAATTTCGTTCTGATATTATAGAAACGGCATTTACTTATTTATTCCCGGGCTGTTATCCTCACAACTATTTTCTTAGCTTCTTTATTTACTGGAATTCTTGAGATGAGTAATTTATTTACTTGCCGAATATTATCGTCATCAACGTTGTGAAATAACCTCTATAATATATGAGAACAACAGTCCACAAATAAATAAATAAATAAACTATTTTTCTGTATTTTGCGTGAATGCGACATTGCTATTCAAAAGATATTATTGCTTACACTTGAACATCATTTTTTTTTCTCAAATTTCGATACAATACCGAGGAGGAACTTGTAGCGAGCTGCTACTACTACGAGACTAAGCTGTATTCTCACCTTAGTTCTCTCTTTCTCCCTACTCTTTTCTCTTTTCCTTCCTTTCTTCTTATACGTCATCAGAGGTTCCAGCCAATGAAAAGCGAGAACGGTTTATGTGGGACATTCGAGTGAAGGAAACGTCCTTACTTCCACGGCGACTAGAGACAGAACACACGCCTCACTCCTCAGCTCCCGTTAGGTAGCCAAGAGGAGCATTGAACATTAATACAGACTTTAGAAAATGCAGTCTTTCTTTGTAACCCGAGTTTCGGGAAAACACACATATATATTGGATATATAAAACCTCATAACAAAGTCGCGTTACACGTCCTCATTTTTATAAGAAGATAGTCTTCTTTTACCAGTATTTCTTTCTATTTCAGCGCTCCAGTTCTCCCTGTTATCGGAGGCACCCCGAAGTGGGAGCCTACCGAAATGGTGACCTCTAATTAGTAGCTACCCCTGTTAATGTATGGTAATAATACCATAATATGGTGAACCCCGTGCGCATATATACACGCAATCTTCAAGAAAAACCCAGGAGAACGGGACGGAGTGAAAAAAGAAATTAAAAAAAAAGAAAGAAAAAAACGAACTTTCGAGTAAAACCATACAAAAATAAGGTATATATGAATCCGCTTCCTAAGAAATGCCAGTCATATATATGTATATATATATATATATTGCTATTTTTGTGAAACGGTTTTACACTAAAGTAACAAAAAAAAAAGTCATTTTACGTGATTTTCATCAGATAAATTGCTAAATTAGAACCAGGTCTAAAAACTATTCTCCGACGAAAGCAGCCCAAGGAGTTAAAACAGATTCACAAACGGCCTGCTGCCACACACACACCCATACAAAAACTTTCTTTGAAACGCACGTGCGTGAGAACATACGCCATCTTTGGAACACAAGTGGTAAATTTCACCAGACGAACTCTTTTTTTTCTTCCCCCGAAGAACATTTACTATATATATATACATATACGTATATATATATAACAAAAAACTAATAATAATCAATCCCAGTCACGGCTAAATTTAACCTCTGGTGAGTACGTTTCTCTCTCTCTCTCTCTCTCTCCTTTCTATCACACCTTTTCCCCAGCAATTTTCTTTAGTCGCCATTACAAGTAAATAAAAAAGAAGAAATAATATTAACTGATAGTAGCTAATAACCATAGTAGTAGTAATAATATTAATAATAATAATAATAATAATAATAATAATAATAATGGACGCACAGCAAGTTAGTATTAAACCTCCACAATTCATGGAGACTAGTGTAAACGGTTGGTTTTCTATATTAGAAGCGCAGTTCCATCTCCGACACGTGACGACCGATGATACAAAGTTTTACACAGTCATTAGTGCGTTGCCACCGGACGTAGTGACAAATATTCCCCCAGCAATCTTACAGCCACTTAATTACGCTAAATTAAAGGAGTCGGTGTTGTCTGCCTATGAAAATACCAGACCCGAACTCCTGGAGAAGTTGATGAGGACCACTACATTATCTGGTCGTCCATCGTTATACCTCCAGGAGATGGTGACGGTCGCGAATAGGATAGGAGCGAGCGAAGACATAGTGTGCCACAAGTTTATACGTGCGCTTCTGAAGCAAATAGCACCAGTGGTAGCAGCCCACACCGAGATGCCGTTAACCGAATTGGGTCGACTGTCCGACAATTTCATGCCGTTGATAGAGAATACATCAGTATTCCAGGCAGTTAGAAGTCATACTTAGGCAAACGATTATAGTACCAGCAGACACACTTTGGAAACATCCCGGCTGGTTTACGTCCATATCGACGGAAACAGCGACCGAAGATCACATATTTATTTTGCAGAAGAGGCTCGCATATGTAAGCCCTGGTGTAAGTGGCCAAAGAAGAAGAGCAGTATACAAATGCTACCTAATTCGCGCCCCTCCTCCCCCGCCCCAAGTGACTCGGAAAACTGGACAGGCGGACTGCGTTTGCTCCAGTGGTCCCGCCATTATTACAAGTCTCTGCCAAGATAGGAGCAGCTAAAGTTAATTTTATCATAGATACAGGGGCCAGTGTTTCCATTTTGCCACGTTCCGTAGTAAATGGAGTTATCCTGGAGCCAACCCCTGTGCATATCTCAACCGCTAACGGGGAGAGTATAAAATGCTATGGTCAAACGAACTTAGAAATAAAAATTCCACGTTTGAGAAGATCTTTCCAATGGAGTTTTGTGATCGCAGATGTCACTAACCCTTTGCTGGGATTCGATTTCTTGAACAAATTTCACATCATAGTGGATTGCAAAAATCGATCCATCCGTGATAACGTAACAGAGCGTGAGATTACAGTGAATGCAGTAACAGGAACCGATGCGGTAATAATTAATAAAATCGACCTAGCGGATTATATTACTGAGGTAATAAGTAAATATGATAATGTACTTTCACCACATAGCGGCACAAACAAAGACTATGGTGGAGTGTATCACAGGATTGATACAGGCAGCCGGGTACCAGTCTTTGCTAAAGCCAGACAACTTTCCGGCCCTAAATTAGACGCAGCGCAGGCGGAATTTAAAAAGTTATTAAATACTGGAGTTATCCAGCCTTCCAGTAGCGAGTGGACAACCCCGTTGCATTTAGTAAAGAAGGCGGATGGTTCGTATCGAGCTTGCGGTGATTTCCGTGCACTAAATAGCATTACGAAAACAGACCGCTATCCGATACCAAATATAAATTCGTTCTGCACGCAGTTAGCTAGCAAACAGTATTTTTCTAAAATAGATTTAACCTCAGCGTATCATCAAATTAAGGTACACCCTGACAATGTGCCTAAAACAGCAGTCGTGACACCTTTTGGCTTGTTTGAATTTAATTACATGCCATTTGGTTTAAAGAATGTTGCGGCTACATTTCAGCGTTTTATGGACAAGATATTTTTAAAGTTAGACTGCGTATTTATATACCTAGATGACATATTAGTCTTTAGCGATAGCAAACAACAACACAAGGAAGACTTAGATAGAGTATTTAGAATCCTTAGCGATAACAATTTAAAGATTTCCTTAGATAAGTGTGTATTTGGAGTACCAGAGTTAGACTTTTTAGGCTTCCATGTAAACAAAGAAGGAAAATTAAAGAGTTGGAAAATTTTCCAGTCCCTAAGGACTCAAAAAGCTTACGCAGATTTCTGGGGATGACAGGTTTTTACCGTAAGTTAGTCCCTAATTATGCATCCGTAGTTTTACCGTTAACTGAACGGATGAGGTTGGATCCGGAAGCAAAGACTGAGCTTAATGAGGAAGAAACTCACGCTTTCAAAGCAATAGTAAGCAAGTTGGCGTTAGCTCATCCACACCCTTCAACTACGGAGTACCACCTAGTTACGGATGCTAGCCAATTTGCCGCGGGTGCTGCATTGCACCAGTTGGTAGATAAGAAACCAGTACATATAGGTTTCTTTTCCAAAAAATTTTCCCAACCCCAAACTAAGTATTCCACGTTTGACAGAGAGCTACTGGCAGCTTATTTTTCAGTGATACATTTCCGCCACCTCATAGAAGGTCGCCACGTGACATTATTCACTGATCATAAGCCTCTGTGCGGAGCATATTACAATCAGACACCGGCAAAGACAGATCGACAACAACGACACTTGTCAGTACTTGCCAAATATATTGCTGACGTGGAGTATATTAAAGGAGCTGAGAATATAGTTGCAGACTGTATGTCTTGGTCTGAATTAGCTGTGCAGATAGATGCATGCGATTTGGCTGAAATAGCAGAGGCACAAAGAGGTGATGACGAGATAAAGTCATACACTGATTTAAAAGAATATTGTGTGTCAAAGGAAATCGGCTCAGTCCTGTGTTATATTTCGACGAAGTACCCCAGACCGTTTATCCCAAAAGAACTTCATCAGGCTATTTTCAACAGTTTACATAGCTTAGCGCATCCTGGTACGGGAGCGTCTATTAAACTGGTTAAGTCCAGATACTTTTGGCCCAGCTTAGATAGAACAATTAAGCAATTCTGCACAGAATGTGTAGAGTGTCAGCAAGCAAAAGTTCACAGACACACAAAGTCTGTGGTCCAAGAATTCGAGTTACCATCTGTACGTTTCCAGACGGTACATATTGATCTTGTTGGTCCCTTGCCCTTAACGCGCAATGAGTCTGACCCTTACCTAAGCCCTTACAAATACTTGCTTACCTGCATCGACCGTGCAACTCGCTGGATTGAAGTACAGCCTATGACTGAAATAACTGCACAGTCGGTAGCAGAGGCATTTATCAATGCATGGATATCCAGATTTGGAGTCCCACTGCATGTGGTAACTGACAGAGGTAGTCAGTTTGAGAGCGAGTTGTTCCAGGAATTAGCCAAGGTAGTAGGTTTTTACCGATTGAGGACAACTTCGTATCACCCTCAAAGTAACGGGATGATCGAAAGAGCACACCGTACTCTTAAAGCAGCTATAATAGCTCGCAAAGAATCATAGATGAAAGCCATACCAGTGATTCTACTTGGTATACGTAGCACCCCTAACGAATCAGGTTTTTCCCCTTTTACATCTGTTACTGGAGCTCCGATATTGATTCCTCAGCAGTTAATACACAAACGGAGAGCAGGAGAGAATCCAGTTAATAATAAGTACATACGTAATTTGTGTGAATGGATGTCCCAAATTGATGTAATCGACAATGGAAAAGGACATATCCACGACAATTCAAAAACTTTCATACCAAAAACCTTACGGTCCTGTGAAAAAGTATGGCTCAGGGTCGATCGAGTTAGAAAACCGTTAGGAGCACCTTACTCAGGTCCTTATAAAGTCTTGACTCGATCAGACAAGCATTTCCAGATCGACATGAACAACGGTACTCACACACACGTATCGATAGATAGATTAAAACCGTATATAGAACCAAAAAAATTAGACAGACGGAGAAGTCACAGACAGATAAAGTTAATACTAGTGATAAGATTATTAGGACAGACGATACCGACAAAGTCGAAGATGGAATTGCTACTGGCACATATAAGTCTAGAGCAGGAAGGAAGGTGACATGGAAGAAGAAAAACGAATACTTTTATTTTTAAACAAAGAACAGATTTAATAATTGGGTATAAGTTACTTAACTCTGTTAATTGGGGGGACTCTTGTAGCGAGCTGCTACTACTACGAGACTAAGCTGTATTCTCACCTTAGTTCTCTCTTTCTCCCTACTCTTTTCTCTTTTCCTTTCTTTCTTCTTATACGTCATCAGAGGTTCCAGCCAATGAAAAGCGAGAACGGTTTATGTGGGACATTCGAGTGAAGGAAACGTCCTTACTTCCACGGCAACTAGAGACAGGACACACGCCTCACTCCTAAGCTCCCGTTAGGTAGCCAAGAGGATTGAACATTAATACAGACTTTACAAAATGCACTGTCTTTCTTTGTAACCTGAGTTTCGGGAAAACACACATATATATTGGCTATATAAAACCTCATGAATTCATAACCAAGTCACGTTACACGTCCTCATTTTTATAAGAAGATAATGTCTTCTTTTATCAGTATTTCTTTCTATTTCAGCGCTCCAGTTCTCCCTGTTATTGGAGGCGCCCCGAAGTGGGAGCCTACCGAAATAATGACCTCTAATTAGTACCCATGTTAATGTATGGTAATAATACCATAAACCAAACCGTTTACGAAAATTATCATTATTTAAATTTAAATTAAATATTTTCTGTCAAAAAACACATGCGAAAATAAGAATATTTTTTTATAATAAAAGAAAACAGTTTACCACACTATTTCTTTCTAATAAAAAACATACATTTTCTGTCTTTTTTTTTTTTTTTTTTTCTTGGCTTGTTTTCCATTTAAACAAACTGTGCCAGGACATGACAATAGCAAATAAAACTGACTAGTCAAAAGCTAAAATTTGTCAGCTTAAATGCTATTTGGGTTTGACTTAGAAAATCCGACAAAATAATTTTATATTTTAGATATGTCAATGCTTTTTGTTTGGCTTCTGAATCGGTGTGTGTGTGATTGGCCTTAACCTCCGCCCCTTTCAATCCTTTTGTTTGTTATTCTACAATCACATCGTGTAAACACACCTATTCTTCAACAAAAATGTCAATTTTTAGTACGTGCCAATTCCGATCGGCGCATTGTTGCGATGAAAAGCCTCTTTTTTTTTTCAAACCGGATACAACAGAGAGGGAGGAGTGTTTGTTTTGGAATCTTTTCATACGTTACCAGTAAATCTCTTACAAACAAGCCAAGCCACTCCATGTGGGTTGGGTATTCAAATCTTAGTGAGTTTATTCTACCTCTTTAGATGTTTTTTTTTTTAGTTAACTTCTTTTAAATTTAAATTTTTTATTATTATTAATTATTATTATTAATTATTATTATTATTATTAATGTAATTATTATTATTATTATAATTATTATTATTATTATTATTATTATTATTATTATTATTATTATTATAAATGTAATCATTATTACTATACATTGTTATTATCATTCTTTTCTATTAATGTTATAATCGTTTATCATTTATCAATACTATTCATTTGTCCAAATTCTTTTATTATATTAATATTTTATCTGTTCTAGTTAATCTATTATCATTATTTTGTCCATTATTATTATTCCTTGTTATTAGCATTATTGTTTTCCTACTTTTCTTTTAATGTTATATATTTTTAAAAACTTTCCTCTATTTCTATTTAATATTAGTTTTAAACTGTAAACTTTCAACATTTTATTAAAATAAATTAGGGATAACATTTCTTAACTTCTATAAGTTTGACATATAGGATGTGGATTGCTAATTTGCTGACATCGGAAGGTCACCAATCTATAGGATGCATTTTCGGGACCCTTAATAATAAATTAAACAGGGTCGCCAATTTAAAGGAAGGTATACAATAAGAGACAACGTGTTGGAATTTTTTGTGCATTCCCTTGTTTATACATTTATTATATTTTTATGCTGGTTCTTATATTTGATTTTCTGTATTTAGTATCTTTCATGATTCTTAGTTTCATATATTTTGGATTCGTACGAAACTCCCTTTAATTTAAAGAAAAATAGCAATGCTAGCTCCTTGATGACGTCACGAGCCCAGCGCGAAATTCAGCCTCTTTTAGATTCCAGTGACGTGGATATTGGACGTGGTTTCATTGCCCGGCACTGATACAGAACTTCCAGAGCCCTGCTTCAAAGAAGTAAACCCGGTAAAAAATACCCCGGACACGACGAAAGCAAACTTCTGAAGACTTTATTTACGTGGCTACGGTTTGCACGTATTTAGAAGGAGTATAAAATTTTAAAGGACTTTAAATTAAGAAAAAAAGAAAAAGGCACATGCCTGGCTGCCATCAATTTGTGAGTACGTTCCTAAAATTTATTGCATATGAGAGAGTGATTAGGAACTACTGTTTGAATTATGTTGTATTCGTTTATTGATGCGACATTTTCAATATAAGAACCAGCGTTTTTTTTTCATTATATGTTGTTACCTTGGCATTCTCTGGTTTTGAATTTAATGCCCACAACAGGAAAAATTTGCAACTAATTTTATTGTAAATAAAATCTCTTCTTCGTTTTGAAACAAGACCTTTATATTTTATTCTTTACCCCCCCCCTTTTTATTTCATCCTTTTATTTTTTTTGTAGGCTAGTTATTTTCGTGTCGAATTTATCTGAAAGAGGATAAATTTCCGACAAATGCAATGGAGTTTCATTCTATATTAATAAACAACTTTATTTGTCATCTTCGTTAGCAGCAGAGAGAAACGGGTTAGTTCAGTGTTCGTACATGCACGTTCTTTTATAGTAGTCATGAAAAGAGTTTCTGATGTGGAGACGAAGATTAGACATTAGTCGGACCTGTTGAAGAAGAAAGAGACAGGTATTCAGTGTGTTTGCATGTTGTCGTGAGTGTGTGTGTGTGTCAGAGTATCGACGAGAGCAGTTCAGTAGCATGATAAACAAAGTTCGTTTGGATATATACGCATTCGTTTGGATATATATATATATATATATATATATATATATATATATATGCACGTGGAAATAAATTGGAGTTTGAAGGTCGCCATGTTAACTTGTTGTACTCACGTTCGGCCTGGGGCCATAGACCCCGGCGAAGTCTGCTGCCTGGAAGAGCCAGGAGGAAAAAGGAAGAAAGGTTTGTGATTTCGCCTTTTATGCACTCGGTCACGTGATTGAGAGCTGGCTTGTGATTGGACAAGCCAGGGAGAAACTGGATTTCAAATCTCGAGCTGAAAGAATTAGCTCCTGCCTGTGAGTGTAGTGAGTTTTGGTTGCTACAGATACCCCTTGTTGGATTAGTTTTCAGAAGCAATAGCAATGGCCTAATTCCTCGGCCTAATGCTCTCATGAAACATGAGTTGGAACAATTACATAGAGAGTATTGCCAGGACCGCTGCAAAGAAGGTAGGTCCTCTCTACCGTGCTAGAAAGATACTAACACCCGAAAGTATCCTATACCTCTATAAGGCCACCATTCGCCCATGTATGGTGTATTGTTGTCATATTTGGACTGGTGCATCTGCTACTAGTCTCTCGCTCCTAGACAAGGTTCAAAAGAGAGTCGCCAATCTGATAGGCCCTGAACTGGCATCTAAGCTTCAGTCCCTGTCCCATCAACGAAATGTTGCATCCCTCTGCCTTTTCTACAAGTACTTTAACGGTGAATGCTCTGACGAACTGCAAGCACTTGTGCCCCCTCTACATAAATACCCCCAACAAACCCGACAAGCAGCTAAATACCACCTCTTCACAGTAGAGATCCCTAGTAGTTTCTTCCCCAGGACAGCTAAACTTTGGAATTCCCTGCCGGGTCCCTGCTTCCCCAACTGTATTCACATGCAGAAGTTCAAGTGCAACGCAAACCGACATCTTGCTGCCCAACTCCCTACACAGTGCCTCTGATGCCCATGTCCCTGATAGTAGCCTCCTACAACAAAGTGGCAATATGCCTTGTTTGGTATGAAAATGTAATTAAAAAAAAAACAAAAAAAAAAACGTTTATCAAAATAAAAGAAAGGTTCTTTTATGTGTTTAATTGTAATTTAGAAAATCCGAATAATGAGGATTTTGTAATATGCCTGTCCATAACAGTTGCTTGTAAAATCCTTCTTTTTTTGTGTGTCAACACGAGGCTTGATGATTATTTTTTCTCTTTCCTTGCACGCTGAATGAATTACCGCACGTTTGGATTTTTTTTTGATTTTTTTTTCCTAACCTCCCACGCCACACAAACTGTCTGTACTTTTTTGACACTTTCATATCGTAATGGCCACAATTTTGTTTCAAGTCCCTAGTTTTGATTGGGGCTCGACATGCATTGCTGAATAGCTCAAACTATTTCAACAATGAATGGAACTTCATTTCACCGTCAAAGCGATAAAACTTGAGGATAAAGTCTCTCTAATTCTTCTTGCAACCAGCGAAGAAAGTTTACACCGGTATAACAGTTAGTCGATGTCGGATGACGATCTCAAGGATCCACAAATGATATTCGCTGCATTTTTGGAGCAGCTAGAACCGGCAACAAATCACCGCATTTGTAGACTGGGACTCAGAAAATACCACCAGAAACCAAATGAAACAACAGACATCTTCATCAACAGATGTCGACTGTTGGCAAAGAAATGTGATTTCAGTGCCGATGAATTAAACAAACGCCTCATTGATTTACTAATTGCCAGCACACCCATATCCAAACTGCAAAAGGAACTATTAAACAAACCGAAAGGTTACAGAATCGAGGAAGTTGTTAGATTAGCCCGTTCACATGAGGCATCAGCAGTTTATGTCAACCAGCTCCACCAGTTACAATAAACTGTGGTACACACCAGTGGCAAGGGATTGACCGAAAACACGGACAAACTTGCAAAAATTGTGGATGCAGTCACCATTTTGGCAAAGAACACTGCCCTGCCAAAAATGAAATATGCCACACATGCGGCGAAACAGGCCACTGGGCTACAGTTTGCATCTCAGGGAAGCACAAAACCAAGAGACATCAAGGAAGGCCCTGGCATAATAGTCATAACCAACAACGGGAGTTTGGCAGGAAAATAAACAGCGTTGCCAAACACGGCAACAAAGCCATGATTGACATAGACACAGCAATGGAAAACCTCACCTTTAGCTCCATCACGACTAACAGTGGAAAATCAGCAAACATGAAAGATCCTCAAAATGAGGCATTTGTCGATCTAAGCATCAAGCTGAAGGACTACCCAGGTACTCATACCTTCAACCTGAAGGTAGATACAGGGGCACAAGCAAATACATTGCCTCTCTGTATATTCCGCAACATGTACCCCAGCAGTATAGACAAACCTGGAAACACAACACCCGGATCACTCACCTCAACACAATGTCTGTTAACAGCCTACAACAATACCAGGATAAACTGTTATGGCACCACAACTATTAGGTGCAAGTATAAAAACTCTCCATGGCTGGATACCCAATTCTATGTTGTTGGTGTACCAGGAGCAGCCATATTGGGCATGCCAACATCAGTAGCTCTTAGGGTAGTGACAATGAACTGTGCCATCTCAACCCAGCACCAACCATCAATAGTGTAGCTGACCTAATGCATCTCTACCCTGACAGATTCAACTGTATTGATGATTTCGGAACACTCACAGCTTGTTGTCAACCCCAGTATACCATGCCACATAGACCCACCGAAAAGGACCCCCTATAGCCATGCGTGGAAAAATCAAACGGAACTTGACAAGATGGATTCGCAAGGAGTCATTCGCTGCACCCCAATTTCAAGTGTCATACCAAGCCCTGCACAACTACTCATGGGTAGACAAATCCAATCTCCACTGATCACCAAAATCAGAAACGACAACCATGATCAGGATCAGATATACAGTGCATTCCAACAACGTCAGCAGAACCAAAAGAGGTATTTTGACCAACATGCACTCAAGGAAGATCTACCACCCCTATACGATGGCAAACGGGTAAGAGTACAGAATCTCGTGTCTGGAAGCTAGGACCCAACGACTATAGTATCCCAGGAAGATGATCACCGCTCCTATCTCCTGTCAATGGGCAGCATGTGCTGCGAAGAAACCAACAACACATAAAAAGTATTCCAGTGACGTCTACCCCACAAATGTCGCAAGACCTCCCCAACACAGCTCCACAAAAATGTACAACATCTGTGGATCCACTTATGTGTGTGGCCCCAAACATGCCAAATGCCAAATGACACTGAAAAATGTAACCGCAGTGGTAGGGTGGTACGACCACCATCAAAAATGAACTTATGATGAACACACACTCTTAACCTTCCAGCAAGCATCTCATGAGGCAGAATAATTCCCTGCTTCGCTGCAGCTGTTCAGGCAGTCTACCTGAACCAGCTTTTCCATTTTCTTTGTTTTGTTTTACATACCTAAGTCATCTTTGTTTTCAGAGAAAGGGAGATGTAATGACAGCACTGTTCTTTCGTTTCAGTAACTTTTATATAGACTCTTTCGTTCCGGTTTCTTGATCTAACTTTTGTATGCACTCATGCATGCGCATAGCAATCTATTAATAAAGCAGGACGCCATTATTTCAGTTCCTTTCTCACCAACCAGACACACGTGTTCCAAGTCTCATTATTAAACATCCATGCACAACACAGCATGACAGTCCCCTAAGTCAGCACCTGTCTTATATCAAAAAAGAATTAAAAATAAAGTTTTTATTTTGTTTTGCTGATAATGAATTTGAAAAAGGCGATATTGCAAATGACATGCTAACATTTTTGGATCTAGGCAGAGATGAAATACCCTGAATGCTTGTAAGTGACGAACTTCTGAGATAGTCAATAACTGTTTTTGTATTTTTTAAAGAAAAAAAAAGAGGTTTCAGAAGAGAGAGGAGAGAGAAAAGGGAACAAATTTCAGAAGAAAAAAAGGAAGAAGGAAGGAGAAGAGAGAAGAACGGTGTGATTATGAGGGAGAATTAGCGAGGCCTGGCAGATGAGAGTAGCTTTTCTCCACTCATTTGACAGCAGGAGAGTCAATGATCTGCTATCTCAAGCCGACTTGGATCTTTTTCTCTTCTGACCGGTCGAAGATACACGTCCCCATCTGATAAGAAATTCCAGATATTTTTTTTTAGTCCCAAAGTGGGAAAAGCTATTTGAAAGAATTTGATTTCAGTTATAACTCTTGTATCCAGAAAACAGCCTGCATATATTATATCCCATACATGTTACGAGCTGAGAATAACTTTGTATGGGTGAAGTCCTCTGTGCAAAATTCCTGGCTCTATTGCATTGCTCGTAACACAGTAATAATAATTAAAAAAAATAAAAAATAAAGCAATGTGTCAGTCATAAAAGTTATGGTGCCTTAAAGTGCATATGGATGATAAAAATGCTAGAACGCCTTAACAATTGTTGATTTATATATAAGAATTCGATTATTATAATATAGGCTTCAATTTTACTGAAAATAAATTGTAATACAATACTCAATAGGTCAAGAGTGGGCAAATACAAGAAAAGAAAATCTATTTTTTCTTTGCTAATATTATGAAAAAGGATTTCTCAAGTCTGAAAATAAAAAGAATATTTAAACATGACTTTCCTATAAACTTAGTTTGGTTGTCCACTGGGGATATACATATCGTTATACATATCGTTATATGTATTGCTATATGTATCGTTATATGTATTGCTATATGTATCATTATACATATTGTTATATGTATCATTATACATATCATTATATATGTCGTTATACGTATCGTTATACATATCACTATACGTATTGTTATATGTATCATTATGCATATCGTTATATGTATTGTAAAATGTATTGTTATATGTATCGTAATACGTATCATTGTGCGTAGATCTGACTGAAATTCAAACATGGGTTTTAAATGGCTAGAATAAATGACAGGCAGGAACATTTCGCGGCGATTCCCGCTTGGAAATGTCTATGCGTTATTAAAACTGCAGAGAAACATGATGTTGTGATGCAATCAGATTCATAAAAGGAACTATGTTATGCTCTCTCGCACTTGAATACAGTGATCAGTCCTGAAGCAGCAGGCGAGTGCTATAAACGTCCAAATCAAAATCAAAGCAGTTTCTCTCCAAATTCTCAAGTGCAGCATGTGTTTGAGGAAGCTTTGTCTTCATGAGACATTAAAACACCCATCCATTGTTTTTAGCAGGCCTCAGATGAACCACAAATACCCATCGTGGAAATTCGCCACATCGATTGGGAACTCAAACCTCCTATTAAACATTCATATTTAAAACCACTGTCATTATAACATGAATACACATGCACATATTAACTAATATGGATTACGGACTATTTCCATAAAAAGATAGCATCATGACTACAAGCCCTCCAGCGGCACACCTATCATAAAAATCTATACTTTCAAGCCTTGTGCCATACACACAACATCTGCACACCAATAATCATTCATTTAAAACGTTCAAACATGAGAAAACACTAACATTGTAACACTTTATTTTAATATTTATTTCATTTTATTTTAATATTAATTTCATTATATTTTAATATTTATTTCATTATATTTTAATGTTTATTTCACTTTATTTTAATATTTATTTCACTTTATTTCAATATTTGTTTTAAAGATTTTAATATTTATTTCACTTTATTTTAATATTTATTTCACTTTATTTTAATATTTATTTCATTTTATTTTAATATTTATTTCACTTTATTTTAATATTTATTTAACTTTACTTTAATATTTATTTCACTTCATTTTAATATTTCTTTCATTCTATTTTAATATTTCTTTCACTTTATTTTAATACTTATTTCACTTTATTTTAATATTTATTTCATTTTATTTCAATAATTAAATTCACTTAATTTTAATATTTCTTTCACTTTATTTTAATATTTACTTCACTTTACTTTTATATTTATTTCATTTTATTTTAATATTTATTTCATTTTATTTTAATATTTATTTCACTTTATTTTAATATTTATTTCACTTTATTTTAATATTTATTTCACTTTATTTTAATATTTATTTCATTTTATTTCAATAATTTAATTCACTTAATTTTAATATTTATTTCACTTTATTTTAATATTAATTTAACTTTATTTTAATATTTATTTCATTTATTTTAATATTTCTTTTATTTCATTTTAATATTTCTTTCACTTTATTTTAATATTTATTTCACTTTGTTTCAATATTTATTTCACTTTGTTTTAATATTAATTTAACTTTAATTTAATATTTCTTTTATTTTATTTTAATGTTTCTTTCACTTTGTTTTAATATTTATTTAACTTTATTTTAATATTTATTTCACTTTATTTTAACATTTCTTTCATTTTATTTCAATATTTCGTTTAATTTATTTTAATATTTCTTTCACTTCATTTTAATATTTATTTCACTTTGTTTACATATTTATTTCATTTTATTTTAATATTTATTTCACTTTATTTTATTATTTATTTCACATTATTTTAATATTTATTTCATTCTATTTTAATATTTCTTTCACTTTATTTTAGTATTTATTTAACTTTATTTTAATATGTATTTCATTTTTTTTTAATATTTCTTTCACTTTATTTTAATATTAATTTCAATTTATTTTAATATTTATTTCATTTTATTTTAATATTTCTTTCACTTTATGTTAATATTTATTTAACTTTATTGTAATATTTTTTCATTTTATTTTAATATTTCTTTCACTTTATTTTAATATTTATATCATTTTATTTTAATATTATTTCACTTTATTTTAATATTGTTTTCACTTTATTTTAATATTTATTTAACTTTATTTTAATATGTATTTCATTTTTTTTTAATATTTCTTTCACTTTATTTTAATATTTCTTTCATTTTATTTTAATATTTCTTTCATTTTCTTTTAATATTTCTTTCACTTTATTTTAATATTAATTTCAATTTATTTTAATATTTATTTCATTTTATTTTAATATTTCTTTCACTTTATTTTAATATTTATTTAACTTTATTGTAATATTTTTTTCATTTTATTTTAATATTTCTTTCACTTTATTTTAATATTTATTTCACTTTATTTTAATATTTATTTCACTTTATTTTAATATTATTTCACTTTATTTTAATACATATTTCACTTTATTTTAATATTTATTTCACTGTATTTTAATATTTATTTAACTTTATTTTATATTTATTTCATTTTATTTTAATATTTATTTCACTTTATTTTAATAATGTATTTCACTTTGTTTTAATATTTATTTCACTGTATTTTAATATTTATTTCACTTTATTTTAATATTTATTTCATTTTATTTTAATGTTTATTTCACTTAATTTTAATATTTCTTTCACTTTATTTTAGTATTTATTTAACTTTATTTTAATATGTATTTCATTTTTTTTTTTAATATTTCTTTCACTTTATTTTAATATTTCTTTCACTTTATTTTAATATTATTTTCAATTTATTGTAATATTTATTTCATTTTATTTTAATATTTCTTTCACTTTATTTTAATATTTATATCATTTTATTTTAATATTATTTCACTTTATTTTAATATTGTTTTCACTTTATTTTAATATTGTTGTCACTTTATTTTAATATTTATTACACTATATTTTAATATTTATTTCATTTTATTTTAATATTATTTCACTTTATTTTAATAGTGTATTTCACTTTATTTTAATATTTATTTCACTGTATTTTAATATTTATTTAACTTTATTTTATATTTATTTCATTTTATTTTAATATTTATTTCACTTTATTTTAATAATGTATTTCACTTTGTTTTAATATTTATTTCACTGTATTTTAATATTTATTTCACTTTATTTTAATATTTATTTCATTTTATTTTAATGTTTATTTCACTTAATTTTAATATTTATTTCACTTAATTTTAATATTTATTTCACTTTATTTTAATATTTATTTCACTTTATTTTAATATTTCTTTCACTTTATTTCAATATTTCTTATTATTTATTTTTATATTTTTTTACTTTAATTTAATATTTATTTCATTTTATTTTAATATTTCTCTGACTTTGTTTTAATATTTCTTTTTATTCATTTTAATGTTTGTTTCACTTTATTTTAATATTTCTTGTTATTTATTTTATATTTATTTTTACTTTATTTTAATATTTATTTCATTTTGTTTTAATATTTCTTTCACTTTACTTTAATATTTATTTCACTAGCTTTTAATATTTATTTAACTTTTTTTTAATATTTATTTAACTTTATTTTAATATTTCTTTTATTTCATTTTAATATTTCTTTCACTTTATTTTAATATTTATTTCACTTTGTTTCAATATTTATTTCACTTTGTTTTAATATTTATTTCACTTTAATTTAATATTTCTTTTATTTTATTTTAATGTTTCTTTCACTTTGTTTTAATATTTATTTAACTTTATTTTAATATTTATTTAACTTTATTTTAATATTTATTTCACTTTATTTTAACATTTCTTTCATTTTATTTTAATATTTCGTTTAATTTATTTTAATATTTCTTTCACTTCATTTTAATATTTATTTCACTTTGTTTACATATTTATTTCACTTTATTTTAATATTTATTTAACTTTATTTTAATATTTCTTTCATGTTATTTTAATGTTTCTTTAACTTTATTTTTATATTTCTTTTACTTTGTTTTAATATTTATTTCACTTTATTTTAATATTTGTTTAACTTTATTGTAATATTTATTTAACTTTATTTTAATATTGTTTTCATTTTATTTTAATATTTCTGTCACTGTGTTTTAATATTTCTTGGGTTTTATTTTAATATTTCCTTCATTTGTTTGTATATTTATTTCATTTTATTGTAATACTAGCTGTACCCTGCCACGCGTTGCTGTGGCTCAATTTTGTGTAATGGAAAAATTTAATACGAAGAGAAAATGCATGTTTCTTAAATTAGTACAGCAATCCACTGCAAAAAGTGAAAAAGAAGGCGAAAATGAAAAAAAATTGTACTCTTGCAGAATTTGATCTGGATCCTTGGGAGTTTCTGTCAATCATTCATGGTTTGGACTTGAAGTGGATGAAGCCGAACGTAGCAAAAATGTTGAAACGCTAAATGTTTTTTTTTGTTGTTTTACAAAAATGTGAGTTAGTAATTAATATTTGGTTGATGGTGGGGGGAGGGGGGTTACTATACACAGATTCGAAACAGTTGTCCAAAAACCAATAAATGAATGCAAAGGTAAGTTACATTTCTACCTAATGGGATAATTGTTTAGTGTTTTTATGTAATGTAAAATGTTTAATCGGCTCAAAAAACAGAAATGGTCGCGGACTCTGTTGAATACGTATAGTTTGGGAAAGTAAGTTGAAAACTAAAAACTATACAAAACAGTGTCTGAAACCCCACAAATATATGTTACCATGACATAGGCTGGCATAATCGGTGGGTTTCTGACAGTATTTTGTATAGTTTTTTTAGTTTTAACTCACTTTCTCTAACTTAAAGTAATCAACAGTGTCCACCACCATTTGTAGCTTTCAAATACACCGATAAACACTGTTTTTCGAGCCGACTAAACGTTACATTAAATGAAAAGGGTTTTTATTACTAAACACAGATACAAAGAAGTTGTCAAAAAATATATATATATATAAATAAATGTTATCAAAGGCAAGAAAAGTAAATGTTCTACCTAACTGGATAAGATTTTAGTGCTTTTATGTAATGTATAATCGGTTCAAAAACATTCAATGTTTATCGGTATATCTGAAAAATACAAATGGTGACAGACTGTATCAAACACATTAAGTTTGGGGAAATTTTGGGAAAATAAGTTTAAACTAAAAAACTATACAAAATGCTGTTAGGAACTCACTCAATATATGTTACCATGACGTAGGCTGGCATATAATCGGTGGTTTTAAACTTTTGCTCGATACAGTGGACGACTTTTAAAAGTCACTTTTAGTGATTACCTGGTTTGAGGATATTTGTACAACTAAACGGCAAATCTGCTCCAAAAAATCCGGTATTATTTTACTTTAAGGCCCGTTTCACGTTCATATATAACGAAATATTTTATTGTAGATTTCGGTGTGCTAAGAACGAATCTGCAAACCGTTTCCGTAGCAAAAAGAAAGTTTTCATGATATTCATGAAATTACTTTTTCGAAAAGTGGGTGATCACTTTTCAATGTAAATTTAACTTAGAATGAGCACCCACCTTCTGGCCACCTGAGAGAGGGGCATTTTTCTGTGTTTCTTGGCTAAAAAGTTTTTTTGTTTGATTTCATTTGCATGGTAATAACACTTGAACTCTGGGACTATTTTCCATTTAACAGCCGTAGCCTTCGTTTACGCTATGCGTGAGCATAAATGAAAGCTGTTTAGCCAATAAACATGGGAAAAAATCCCCCCTCTCTCAGGTGGCTAGAAAGTGGGTGCTCATTTCAAGTTAAATTTACATGGAAAAGTGATCGCCACTTTTTCGAAAAAGTAATTTCTTCATATCATAAAAACTATTTTTTGCGATGGAAACGGTTTGCAGATTCGTTTTTAGCACACCAAAATCTACAAAAAAATTTTTGTTATTTACGAACGTGAGACGCACGGCCCTTAATGGAAAATTTTATCAAAAATCCGGGGGGAAATAGTTTTCAATAAAAACAGCAAATGAATTTGATAGAAAAAAAATGGATGCTACTTTTTTTTTCTTTTTTCTTGGCTAAAAAGATTTTTGTTTGATTTCTTTTGCATGGTATTAACCCCTGAACTCTGGGACTATTTTCCATTTCACAGACGTAGCCTTTTTTTATGCTAAGCGTGAACATAAACGAAAACTGTTAAATAGGCATTCGCGTACCAAACTGCCTTGTCAAAAAACCTTTAAGCCAATAAACACGAAAATAAATGCCCCTTCCTCAGGTGGCCAGAAAGTGGGTGCTCATTTTAAGTTAAATTTACATTGGAAAGTGATCACCCACTTTTCGAAAAAAAAATTTCTTCAGATCATGAAAACTATTTTGGTACTCCTTGGGCGTTGAGTTCCATGGCGACTCGCAGAATTATTTAATGGTCGTTCCCTTAGTACCCCCCACCTAGTCAAGGCTAACGCATGCGCACGTAAGATTTTTTATTTATTTACTTACGTGGTGGAGTTTCTATACTGATAGGTTTTTTGAAATTTTTTCACTGGATTATTATTGATTGAACACTAACCAGATTATGAAAAAAAATTGAAAAAAAAAAAAAAATCATTTCAACATTTGAAAGGGGTACTCACTTTTTAGTTACCACGTTCTGGTAAATCGGTCACTCATTTTTTTTTTTTTTTTTTTTCTAAATACGGAAGTGTCTTCGGGAGATATAAAATGGTCGCATGTTGACGAAGCAATGTATCGGGAGGCGTACAAGATGAAAAATTATTGGTAAATTTTTAGATTAGGTCCACCTCCTCAATTTTCTTTTAAATGACAACTTGAAATGGTTTTCGACTATGCTGAATACGAAAATCGCATTGAAATTTTGCAGAAATAAGTAGTTATCAAGATATAAAAAGTTGTATTATGCATTGTAATCTTTGGCGGCCATCTTTTTTACGTGCGTGTATTTGTTTATGGCGCGTGAAGCACGTAAAAAGATGGCCGCCGAAGAATACAATGCATAATACAACTATTTATTTCCGCAAAATTTCAATGCGATTTGCGTGTTCAGCATACTCGGAAACCTATAAATGTCGTCATTGAAAGGAAAATTGTGGAGGTGGACTTAATCTAAAAAAATATCAAATTATTAAACATTTCTCCAGCATGTTAGTGAAATTTATAATACTTTAAAAAAAATTTTTAAAAAAAACAAAAGTTTTGAAAAAAAGCAAAAAAACTCACCTTTCATAAAACAATTTTAAAAAAAAACATCCACAAACTGACTTTTAACTAAATAAGTTAAAAAAAAAAAAATTTTTTAAACTCGAAACTTTATTTTCATAAAAATAATAAAAAAAAGTCATGTTCAATCTATTTTCTTTTTTTGAAAAACAAATATATTTCTGACTTACAAATGTGGTAGAGGCCCATATTATATTATGGTTTTGATATACCGCATTTTTATTGCTTACAAAATGGGTGACTGATTTATCAGAATGTTGTAACTAAAAAGTAAGCACCACTTTCAAATGTCGAAATAATGATTATAAAAATTAAGCATGGGAGTGATGGTTGTACAACGTCGCCTTTCACACTTTTACAAACATTATTTACGTTAACTCTTTTCATAAATAATTTTTTAAAAAAAGTAACGAAACCATTTATTGATAATTTGTCACGTGTACAAACATTTATTTATTTACGTAGGCTTCACTCTTTTCCTGAATAAGAAAAGTTTTACTCTTTTAGAATAATAAAAGGAAAAAGTTACTGAACATTTATAAAAGGACTTACTTCTTTTCATGAAGGCCAGAGGAATAGTTGGCCGAAAAGTCGTGAAACAACTAATAAAGATGAGAATAATAGTCCGCAATAAATAAAAATGGTGCTAATGCAGAGAGCGACCCGCGCTATTTTTTAAATCATATTTCCACATTTAATTAATGTTTTACGATATGTTTTTTTTTTATTCAAATGTAAGGTTAAAGTAGAGAATAGGTACAAAATATCCTCCCCTCCCCATGTTAAGAATGACTTTTTAAATAATAACATTATTTCAGCACGGATCACTCTCTGCATGAGTATCATAAAAATTAATATGAATAATACTTATCTCAATAAGTGAAAGGCTAATTTCTACCGGAAATAAAAGGGCGATAATCTCGCAGTTACGATAAATATTTTTTATTTAATTTAATATTTTTATAATTCTCAATGTTAAATTATTTTAATAACATAAAAACATTCCTTGACTTTAAAAATAGAATTTCTGAAAATTTACATTAAATTGGTAACGTAGAAATATGGTTTTATTCAGTTTTAATGAACAAAAATTACATTTTTATATATAGAGATTTATTTCATTTTATTTTAATATTTATTGCACTTTATTTAATATATCTTGTTATTTATTTTAATATTTATTTCACTTTATTTAAATATTTATTTAGCTTTATTTTGATATTTATTTCATTTTATTTTAATATCTATTTCACTTTATTTTTATATTTCTTGTTATTTATTTTAATATTTCTTTCACTTTATTTTAATATTTATGTCATGTTATTTTACTATGTATTTCATTTTATTTTAATATTTATTTCACTTTATTTTAATATTTATTTCACTTCATTTTAGTATTTATTTCATTTTATTTTAATATTTTTTCACTTTATTTTAATATTTTTTTCACTTAATTTTAATATTTTTTTCACTTTATTTTAATGTTTTGTGCACTTTTTTTTAAATATTTCTTGTTATTTATTTTAATATTTATTTTATTGTATTTCGATATTTATTTCACTTTATGTTAATATTTCTTGTTATTTATTTTTATATTTATTTTATTTTAATATTTCTTGTTATGTATTTCAATATTTATTTCACTTTATTTTAATATTTATTTCACTTTATTTTTATATTTCTTTCACTTTATTTTTATATTTATTTCATGTAATTTTAATATTTATTTCATTTTATTTTAATATTTCTGTCACTTTATTTTAATATTTCTTGTTATGTATTTTAATATTTATTTCACTTAATTTTAATATTTATTTCACTTTATTTTAATATTTATTTCATTTTATTTTCATATTTATTTAACTTTATTTTCATATTTATTTCACTTTATTTTAATATTTATTTCAATTCCTTTTAATATTTGGTTAACTTTTTTAAAATATTTATCTCACTTCATTTTAATATTTCTTTCACTTTATTTTAATATTACTTGTTATTTATTTTAATATTTTTTTCACTTTATTTTAATATTTATTTCATTTTATTTGAATATTTTTTTTCACTTTATTTTAATATTTCTATCACTTTATTTTAATATTTTTTCACTTTATTTTAATATTTCTTGTTATTGTTTTTATTATGTATTTCACTTTATGTTAATATTTATTTCATTTTATTTTAATATTTATTTAACTTTTTTTAATATTTCATTCACCTTATTTTAATATTTCTTTCAGTTTTTTTTAATATTACTTGGGTTTTATTTTAATATTTCTTTCACTTTATTTTAATATTTATTTCGATTCACTTTAATATGTCTTTCACTTTATTTTAATATTTATTTCACTATATTTTAATGTTTATTTCACTTTATTTTAATATTTATTTCATTTTATTTTAATAGTTATTTCATGTTATTTTAATAGTTATTTCACGTTATTTTAATATTTATTTCATTTTATTTTAATATTTAATTCACGTTATTTTAATATTTATTTCATTTTGTTTTAATATTTCTTTCACTTTATTTTAATGTTTTTTTCACTTTAATTTAATATTACTTTCACTTTAATTTAATATTTCATTCACTTTTTTTAATATTTCTTTCATTTTAATTTAATATTTATTCACTTTAATTTAATATTTCTTTCACTTTATTTTAATATTTCGTTCACTTTATTTTAATATTTATTTATAAACTCGGCGATTCTGTTTCTTTATCGAGTTTCATCTTTTCCTGAATTTATTTTCATTTCTTTATTTAAGGATGTAAATTGGTAACCCTTTGTAGCAGCAAAATTAGCTACATTCATAGACAAGAGCTAATTCTTGAGGCACGAGATTTGCAATCCAGTTTCTCCCTGGCTTGTCCAATTACAAGCATGCTCTCAATCACGTGACTGAGTACATAAAAGGCGAAATCACAAACCTTTCTTCATCCTGAATCTTCCAGGCATTACTTCGACTTGGCCTATGGCCCCCAGGCCGAAAGTGATTACAACAAACTCCAATTTATTTCCACGTGCGTATATACCCAAACGAACTTTGTTTATCAGGCTACTGAACTGCACTCGTCGATACACCAACACACACACCCACAACACGCAAACACACTGAAGACTTTGCCCGACCAAGTAAACGACCAAGTTCTCTCCAATTCTCTCTCCTCTGATCTTGAGCACGTAGTACAATGGGGAAAGGAGTGGCTGGTTACTTTTAATGCATCTAAAACCAAGCTTCTCTCTTTACATCATCAACATTCTAATCCACATCTGGCATCAATTGAAATGAATGGCTCTTGTCTTCAGGAGGCCTCAAGTTTTGACAAGCTTCTGGGCTTGACCATTACTCCTGATCTTAAATGGAACACGTACATCAAATCTGTTGCCAAGGCCGCTGGAAAAATGGTGGGATCTTTCTATCGATCCGGTAGATATCTCACTGCTGATGCTATTCTCTATCTATATAAGAGCCAGGTACGTCCAAGGATGGAATACTGTTGCCACATCTGGGCAGGAGCTGCTAGAAAGGACTTGGCCTGCCTTGATAGAGTTCAAAATAGACTTCGTAGCCTCATAGGAGATGTCCTTTTCTTCTCCTTGCAACCTCTATCTCACAGAAGAGATGTTGCGAGTTTGTCTCTGATGTATCGTTATTTTCATGGAAAGTGTTCGACTGAGCTTCAATCTATGGTCCCCCCTCGCCAAACTTTCACAAGAAACACTCGTCTAGCTGTAAACACTATCAATAATTCCTCCCACTCTTTATCTGTGCCTAAACCTAAACATAGATTCCATGAACAAAGCTTCTTTCTTAGAACTGCACGCCTGTGGAATTGTCTTCCGTTTTCCTGCTTTCCGGCTGACTACAATATGGTTGTCTTCAAGTCTAACGTAAATAAGTTCTTGATGAGCCGTTCCATATAAATTATCAAATTTACCAAATTTTCATTACTAATGATTACTATATTGTCCAATTTCTACTGTACACTCTTTAACCCTTATCCTTGAGTGGCCTCTTGGCCTTGATAATGTGGTGATGCCTATGTAAAAAAAAAAAAAAAAAAAGACTTTGCCCTTTCTTTTTTCTTTAACCGGCCTCCTTCATCCCAACGACTGCTAGCTATAAACACGTGTAAACGGAACTATTCTCTCCTCAACAAGCCAGCAATATATTAAAGCTATCGTTACACAAGACCACTTCAACCTACTAACCCATTTTTATCATGTACAAACACTACTAACGAAGATGACAAATAAAGTTGTTTATTAATATAGATGTGTATGTATGTATATGTATGCATGTGTGTATGTATATCTATAGTTGTATGTATGTATTGTGTATGTATGCATATATGTGTGTGTGTATATATATATATATGTTTAGTCAGGTCATGTCATATGCTACTGGTACCATGTAACCCAGTACTACCTGCCTCATGGTCGGGTCACCGGCGACTAAACTGGTTCCTCCACCAGACTTGCTTGGTGAGGAGGGCGGCTTGTCTCCATGAAGGATTAAAAACAAGACCTTTCAAAGAGCGAATGAACCCTTTTTCGGGGTCAACGGCCAACAAGCACCGTGTGTGTTTCTGTGTATGTGTGTGTGTGCTGGGGTGGAGAGGGCTCCCGGGGTGGAGAGGGCTCCCGTAAGCCGTGGTGAAGGCAACCTTTCTAGGAGAAGCAAATCTCTGATTTAAAAAACATAAAGCAGGAGACCAGTACCCGCATTAAGCTGGTCTGCAGTTTAACTTGTTGCTGGCTATCTTGCTCTTGCTTGTTGCTGGATCTCAACATTTTGAACCGAGAGAGAGACTTAGCTGACATACAAAGCTAAGACTCTGTAACATCATCTGTGTATAGATACTCCCTCAGGTCTATAAAAATGGTCCCATGGCTATGGAAGTCATTTTGGGGCTCATGGCTGAGGGAGTGGCACTCGTCTGACAAGACGTTGCAATCATCATATATATATGTGTGTATATATGTATGTATGCATCAATTCTTTCTAGCCTGGAAGAACTTCCCTGTAGTGTGAGTGACCGGATGATAACTATGAGGTTACCTCTGGTAAATGGTCATTATACAACTCCTTTGAGTGTCTATGCACCCACTATGGATGCAACAGAAGATGAAAAGGTTGCTTTCTACCTTGCTTTGTGCAGTGTAGTTAGACACATTCCCTCTGCTTACAAGATCTTCATTCTTAGAGATTTTAATGCTACGGTGGGAAGAGATTTTGAAACCTGGGATGTGCTGGGTAAACACGGAGTGGCAAGTGTAATAGCAATGGTCTGATGTTGTTGCAGTTTTGTTCACAGATGGGTTTTAAATTCGGTTACACCGTGTTTCAGCAGAAGGACAAATACAAGACGACCTGGATGCATCCTGGTTCCAAACAATGGCATTTGATAGATTACGTGTTAGTCAGA
This sequence comes from Euprymna scolopes, assembly GCF_053919585.1. NCBI lineage: Eukaryota > Metazoa > Mollusca > Cephalopoda > Sepiida > Sepiolidae > Euprymna > Euprymna scolopes. Next base: position 60,913 of record NW_027633735.1, on the reverse strand, counting down.
AAACGTGAGATGAGGGATATCTGCAGTGTTCATGTCATGCGTGGTGCAGAGTGCTGGATCAACCATCGGTTGGTCCGTGCAAAGGTTAAGTGTGTTGTGAAGCCCAAGAGGAGGGGATCTGGTGTCGCTATCCCAAAGCAACTTAATGTTGACCGTCTAAGGGACAATATTGTGAGGGAGAAACTAGTTAAGGAGATGGAAGAGATTGACTGTGAAAACGCTTAGCCTGCTTTTAAGGAATCTGTCTATGAAGTATGTGAGAGAGTATTAGGTTATTGTGAGCGTAAACATCAGGATTGGTTCAATGAGAATGATATTGAAATTCAGGCTCTGCTTGATTCAAAGGCCAGGGCGTTGCCTGCTTATCTCGCGGGTGGTTTGACAATGGTGAGCAATATCGATTGAAGGACAATTTTAAGGCAATCAAGCGTAAGATGCAGAGGAGGTTGCAAAACATGCAGGATGAATGGTGGAAGCAGAAAGCTGAGGAAATACAGCTTGCCTTGCATTCAAACAACACCAAGGTCTTATACAGCCTACTGCATGCGGTTTACAGACCATCCAGATCACCTATCACTTCTTTGCGCTCGAGGGATGGTAGGGTCTTCTTCGAGACCCTACCAACATTCTTCATAGATGGAGGGAGCATTTCAATGACCTCCTGAACAGGCCTTCTTATGTTGATCAGGAATTTGTTAGGTTGATTCCTAGCAATCCGGCCAAGGATATCTTAGCAGAGGTTCCCTCACTCCAAGAGGTTGAAGTAGCTGAACAATGCAAAGTCTCCTGACCTGAATCGGTTGCATGCAGAGATCTTTAAATGCCCAAGGCCTAAGATGATTCAACGCTTGGCAAACTTGTTGCAGACTCCTTGGCGGGCTAAGTGTGTTCTGCAGGATTGACAAGATGCATTGATGGTAGTGTTATACAAGGGAAAGGGTGCCAGAGATGAATTTGGAAACTATCAGGGAATCTCTTTGCTGTCAATAGTCGGTAAGGTGCCCTGTAGGATCATGCTTGACAGAATGCTGGAAAACATTGCTGACAATGTTTTGCCTGAGTCGCAGTGTGGTTTCAGAAGTAGTCGAGGGACAGTGGATATGATTTTTACAGTGAAAGGGTCTGTATCAGGTGTTCATCGATTTAACTAAGGCCTTTGATACAGTCAATAGGAATGCTTTGTGGGAGATTCTAAAAAGAATTGGCTGTCGTGACAAGTTTGTAACCATCTTAAAGCTCTTTTTTTTTTTTTTACATAGGCATCACCACATTATCAAGGCTAAGAGGCCACTCAAGGATAAGGGTTAAAGAGTGTACAGTAGAAATTGGACAATATAGTAATCATTAGTAATGAAAATTTGGTAAATTTGATAACTTATATGGAACGGCTCATCAAGAACTTATTTACGTTAGACTTGAAGACAACCATATTGTAGTCAGCCGGAAAGCAGGAAAATGGAAGACAATTCCACAGGCGTGCAGTTCTAAGAAAGAAGCTTTGTTCATGGAATCTACGTTTAGGTTTAGGCACAGATAAAGAGTGGGAGGAATTATGGATAGTGTTTACAGCTAGACGAGTGTTTCTTGTGAAAGTTTGGCGAGGGGGGACCATAGATTGAAGCTCAGTCGAACACTTTCCATGAAAATAACGATACATCAGAGACAAACTCGCAACATCTCTTCTGTGAGATAGAGGTTGCAAGGAAGAGAAAAGGACATCTCCTACGAGGCTACGAAGTCTATTTGGAACTCTATCAAGGCAGGCCAAGTCCTTTCTAGCAGCTCCTGCCCAGATGTGGCAACAGTATTCCATCCTTGGACGTACCTGGCTCTTATATAGATAGAGAATAGCATCAGCAGTGAGATATCTACCGGATCGATAGAAAGATCCCACCATTTTTCCAGCGGCCTTGGCAACAGATGATATGAAGTCTGTGATCAACATTGGGGGGGGGGGGAACTGGCTGATCCTATTTCAGTAAAAAATGGTGTTAAGCAGGGAGATATTCCAGCACTCATACTCTTTGCGTTGTATTTCACCATGGTCTTTCGGATGGCATTTGAGGGTTGCTCTGATGGTGTTTATATTCACTACCAAACTACTAGTTCAACATTAGGCACTTCAATGCAAGTACAAAAGCACTCACCAACACGATCCGTGACTTGCTCTATGTAGATGATTGTGATCTGGTGACTCATATGGGGGCTGATATTGTGGACGCCTTTGAGGTTGCCTGCAGTGCATTGGGCCTGACTTTCAATCTGAAAAAAACTGTCTTAATGTATCAGCCTGCGCCAAGCATGCCATCAGTTTATATCTTTGGGTCAAAGATAGTGGTTGCGCTAAGTTTCTATACTTGGGTAGCACACTAAGTATGTCCGGTGCCCTGGATGATGAGGTATTGTTACGGATCAGCAGGGCGAGTGATGCCTTTGGAAAGTTGGACAAGTGCTTGTGAAGCTGTCATGGGATCTCGCTACCAACAAAGATTAAGGTTTATGCCGCATGCATTCACTCTGCGCTTCTCTATACCTTTGAGACTTGGACAACATACAGGAAGCATTTGAGACGTCTTGAGTGGTTTCACCAAATGTGCCTACGGCAAATCTTATGTGTGGACTGGCAAATGTATGCCAGTGATGTTGAGGTTCTTGAATGGACCAATGTCTAAGCATTGAGGCTCTCATTATCAAATATAGACTGAGATGGAGTGGTCATATGGTAAGGATATCAGACAGTTGACTTCCCAAACAACTCCTTTATGGCGAGCTCGCCGAGGGAAGACGTCTAGCTCAAAAGCCTAAAACGAGATTCAAGGATTGTTTGAAGTCCACTTTAAAAAAATGTGAGATGGATGAGAGAACCTGGGAGAGTCTTGCTTTGGATCGTGGAGAGTGGAGAAGGACCTTGCGGAGGGGGGGGGGCAAGTTTGAGTCTGATCGAACCCAGTATGAGCAGCTGAAACCTGATATCCAGAAAGGGAAGGTGCAAGAAGCAGTGGATGGGCTGGGGCACCAAATTGATCTGGAGTGTGAGGTGTGCGGGAGATTATATCTGAGCAGAACTGGGCTGATAAGCCACCAGACTACTCATCAGCACAGTGAGCCACAAAACAATCTTATGTTGCCAGATCTAACCTATGTCAACTATGGGTGGACGTGCAAAACAGCAGGCGGTTTGAAGCGGCATTTGAATATTCACAGAAGTGACCATCAAGAACGTGTTGCTAGTGGTGCACATGTCTGCACAATGTGTGCCAAAGAATGCCAGAGTTTGGCAGGGCTTAAAAGCCACCTTCGTGCGGCCCATCATTGATTTGTTTTCATGTTTCTGTATATATATTTTTTATATGTGCTATATCAAGTAATGGCAATGTTCGAAAACGAATTTGCTGCCATCATGCGTGTATGCATATATATGTATGTATACCAATGGCCTTCTTCAGTGTCATGTCTGTTTGAGGGTGTGCAAGTCGCTGGCAGGACTAAAAAGTCATCTCCAGGCAGATGGACTTGCAGTGACTGTTTGAGAATCAGCAAGGCATCAGACGCATTTGGAAGGTTACACGATAGAGTCTGGTCTGACGGTGATCTAACTCTGATAACTAAAATGTCAGTATATCAAACATGTGTAGTGGCATTCCTACTCTGTGCCTCTGAAACATGGACTTGTACCGGTCACATACAGAACTGCTCGAGAGGTTTCATTAGCACTGCCTTAGACATATTCTTGGTTTAAAGTGGGATAGCTTTGTCCCTGATACATATGTCTTAAATAAGGCAAAACCAATCAGTATTGCTACCATTGTTATTAAGAACCAGATGCATTGGGCTGGTAATCTGGTCTGGCTTGATGACTATCCACTCCCAAAACAGTTAGTCTATTGTGGGCTCCTTCTTTGCAAAAGATCCCAGAACAAGCCCAAAAAACGTTTTCGTGATACCATCAAGGAAAGTCTGGTGAGCTTTCATGTTCCTTTCCTGTTGACAGTTGGGAGTCCCTAGCGTATGATCGCAAGCAGTGGAGGGCACTGATATACAGGCGCGCACAACACTTTGAAACAGCCAAGATAGACTGAGCAAAGCTCAAGAGAGCATGTAGGAAAGCCAAACCTTGCCGCCCAATAATGGAGATCTTTTGATCTGTTAGGTGTGTGATCGGGCTTTGTTGTCAAAGGCAGGTCTTGTTAATCACATTAAAGCGCACGATGATACAGGTTCTTTTGTTGTTAGTTTCATCCAAACCAATGAAAGTTTTCACTGTCATGTCTGCTTGAGAGTGTGCAAGTCGCTGGCAGGACTGAAACGTCATCTTGGGGCACATGGAATTTCAGTGACTGAAGGAGTGGCACTAGTCTGACGATGTTGCAATCATCATGTATGTATGTAGGTATGTATGCGTGTATATGTCTATACATGGGTATGTGTATACATATATATATATATATACATATATGTATATATATATATGTATATATATATGTATATATATTATATATATATGTGTGTGTATGTATGTATATGTGTACGTGTATGTATATATATATACATATATATATATATACATATATATATATATATACACACACACATATGCACAAACTCAAACTCCCCCCCTCTCACCTGCAACAGTCCAAATGTAGTAGTATATAATATATTGCACTAGATGCACAAAGGGTAACTATGTGGGGGAAACAGGTGAAGAGTTCCGCTTATGAGTCAACAATCACAAACAAACAATTAGGGACAAATCCACACAGCACACAATAGCAATGTACTACACCCTCCCACCCTCCCAGACTACAGCATTGACAACATGAAATGCATACTGACAGCCTCCAACTTTCGGACGGACACAGCGAAAAAGAAAACAACATGAAAAGAAACTCATTTTGAGACTTAACATCCACATCTCTTGTCTCAATAAAGATTTGGGACCAATAAATGAGTATTCTGTTCATAAAATCTAAAATAACCAAAGACATTTTCTTACAGGGCACAGGGCAGGGTGAGTATGCACGGTGAGGAACGGCTTAGCATTCCCCACTAGGAGTTTTTGTTTCTGCAATGTTTTTTTGTTTTTTTAGCTTCCACCTATTTTAATTTTCAACACATATTTAATTCAATTTTCCGAGCACGCATATGGGCACACACAAACGCACAGATTTATGCATGCGTTACCCATTCCCCCTTATGAACCCTGTATAGTCCTCTCTGAAGATATATGCGATTAAGTTTATTATGGTTATTATTATTACTATTATTATTTTTTACTAGCATGAGTTCCCAGTGTTGCCCGGGTGTTTGGAGGTGTGTGTTTAGCAAAAAAAAAAGTGGTAGTAGGAAAGCAGGCTCGAACCCATACTGTGGAGGAAAAGAATGGGGAAAAAAACGTGACGTCTTTGCTGTTACGACCACTGCCAAACTGGAAGTGACGTAGGTTTAAATTAAGGCTAGACAATCAAAAAGAGGGGATGACTTTCGGCAACAGGGCAAAAAAAGTGACCCCTCCCTGTAGAAAAGTGCCCAGTTGAGGGTGAAGAAATTAATGTTTTTAGCCAATTTTTCTGTATTTGTTGTCTGAAGGGTCGAGCTTCAAAACGATACTGATCTTGTGAAAATCTGTCGCCTCTGTCGAAAGTTTTAGGTAGACATACATACATACATTTATATATTGAGAGCTCAAATTTTCGACCTAAACCGATTAAAAAGCTTGTCCTATCTCTGAATACCCTTTATGTAAAATTTCAAATGTTTAGACCAGAAATTGTCCGAGTAATTTGGTAGAGACCGCAGAGATCAAATTTTTTTTAACTTCGACCCCTATTATGACCCGTTTAACATTTATTGTTTTGGGATCAAATCAAGTTATTAAGTTAGATCAGGGTTGTCCAAAGCCTAGCCCGCGGGCCGCATGCGGCCTCCTTCAATGCGGCCCGCAGCCTCTTCTAGAAAACTTTTAAAAATTAGTATTATTTAGACATCTATTGAGTTATTTCGAAAAAAGTTGTTTTTTACTAAACTTTATTTGAGTTTGAATTGGAATAATTCAACTCAAACACCTTTATTCCATACTGTATACAGAATTTTAATAGTTGTAGTACACCATCATAAGCATACAATTGTTTTAAATTGTGATTTTCATTTTGATGAAATAATAAACATTTATTATTATTATTCTTTATAATTTCAGTTTTACTTAATCCTCCATTACATTCTGTTCTATTTTTTCTTTTCAGACTTAGTTCCACATTTTTTACGATGGCTCAGAAAAGAAAAATCTCTGATGAAAAGGGTCAATTCAAGGATAGTTGGGAATTGAGGTTTCTGGTGAAAGAACAAAGTGGTCGAGTTTTATGTTTAATTTGTAATGAAATGATATCTGTTATGAAAGAGTACAATGTACAATGACACTACAGCACTCTTCATGTCACTGGCTATGATAAATACACTGGTGAGGCGCGGCGAGCCCTACTCAATGATCTCAAATCAGACCTGCATAAGCGTCAAGAAAAGATGTTTCAATTAGTGAAGCCTTCGTCTTCTACAACCATAGCCTCTTATGATGTATCACTTTTGATGGCTAAATCCAAAAAGGCATTCTCTGACGGTGATCTCATTAAGCGATGGGAAAGCGGTGATCTCATTAAGCTATGGGAAAGGCCATGGGCTTTAACGATGCAGCTCTTGGGTTTGAAAAAATTCCACTCTCGCATCAAACTGTTGCTAGACGTGTTGAAGAGCTTAGCAATTTCGTTCAGGAGAAGGTCATGAATCAAATTCAGCAGTGTGTTTATTTTTCTCTCGCTCTTGATGAAAGCACAGATATAAGGGATGTCAGCCAGTTGCTTGTCTTTGTTAGAAGTATTGACTCACAGTTTAATGTCAGTGAGGAGTTACTCAGCTTACTCCCACTTTTTACCACTACAAAAGGATCTGATATTTATGAAGCACTGAATTCTTTAGTGAGCAAGTATGGTGGATTTCAGAAATGCTCTTGCATCGTTACAGATGGTGCCAAATCAATGACTGGAGCTAAAAGAGGGGTTATAGCGTACTTGAGAGATGCTGGAGTCGACTGCCCAATGTTTCATTGCATTATTCATCAAGAATCGTTATCTAGTCGCTGTATACGTTTATCTGATGTAATGCAGCATGTAATGAGAATTATTAATTTCATTAGAGGCGGTAATAAAGCACTGAGGCATCGTCTATTTGTTGATTTCTTGAAAGATTTGGATACAGAATTTTCTGACGTTTCACTCCATTCTACTGTTCGTTGGCTTAGTGCTGGGAAATGTCTGCAGCAGTTCTTCAGTTTGCGTAATGAGATTCTAAACTTTTTAGAAGAACTGAATGCAGACACTGATGGATTTAAAGGTTTATTGCAAGATGTCAACTTTCTGAAAGGTCTAGCATTCCTCACGGATATTACTCAGCATCTGAATAAGCTCAATTTAAGTTTACAGGGTAGGAATCAAACAATTGTTTCTCTGTATGGTTTCATAGATGGCTTCCGCAAAAAATTAAGTCTCTTCAAAAGTAATCTGCAAAGTAACATTCTGATTCACTTTCCAAATTGTGATGTTATTTCTAAAGAAATAGAGGACAATAACTTCTGCTGCTTTGTTGAAACTCTTGATACCCTGATTGAAGACTTCAACAAGCGATTTCAAGATTTCCAGCACCTTGAGAAAAACTTCAATGTATTCAATGCTCCGCTGACTATAACTATATCAGAAGCCGATGAAGATTTGCAGCTTGAATTGTGTGACTTGCAAAGTGACCAGTTTTTATTAAGCAAAGCTACACTGCCAATCACTCAATTTGGGCCTCTTCTTTCTGAAGAGCATTATCCTAATTTACGCCGTTTTGGATTGCACTTGCTGTCAATGTTTGGCAGTACCTACCTTTGTGAAGCAGCATTTTCCGCAATGAAGTCGATTAAATCCAAAGAGAGGAATCTACTTAATCAAACATCTCTGCCTTCGTTTAACCTCAGTTGACATTGACACAAAGGAGTTGGCTTCCAAAATGCAGGCACACCCATCTCACTGAATTTTAAGTAAACTGTACTGTTTTACGTGCTTCCTTAAATATTTTTTACAAATAAATTTATGGTTTATTCTTATTCATACTTGTCAGTTATTGTTAAGGTTTCCTGGTCTACTGATCTTGCTCAAAATTTCCAAAACTCTCTTATTCGTCGTATTCACATCTTAGCTTCTTTAATCTATTCTCCGGGAATATGTTTTTGTGATAAATATAAAGATTCATTTACATGTACGTGTTTTACTTTACATCTGGTACGGTGAGACAGTGCATAAGAGGAAAAATGTCAACCGCGGCCCGCGATCTAATTTCCTTGCCGAATGCGGCCCGCGTCCCTTAAAGTTTGGAAACCCTGAGTTAGATCGATGTCGAAGGAACCTATATCTAAAATTTCAATTGTTTATACCCAAAATTGGCAGAGGAGTTTGGTAGAGTTCTCAAAGGTCAAATCGTTGAACTTTGATCCCTTAACAGCCAAATTTCTGGCCGAAAACAAAGATTACAAAGATTTTCCCAAATCTCCATACCCTGTATATCAAATTTCGAGTCTGTAGACTGAAAATTGACAGAGTTATTGTGTATGGAAATGTACACAGACAGACAGCACCTGTCTTTTGGTTTTGGGGATATCTTTAAGACAAAGTGTATGCAAATAAGCCTTGAACAATTCAAGAACTTAAGGCAAACATATGACAGGAAATTCTTTCCCTACAACCTCTGTTGTTAAGAATGTTAAGTCATGGAGAATTGGTTAGAAAGAGCTCGCCTTTACAAAACCGAGAATATGAGGCTACTTAACAGACATTACTTTTCGTAATTAAATCAAAACAAATTTCCACATTCTAAACTGTGTAATAAAAAAAAAAGAATTAATTAAATACAGTCATTTAAGAAAAATTTATTTCATTTTCAAACTGTAAAGTGGCTTATGGGCCACCCTGTAGATGGTTTTAGGTTCAGTCCCTCGCCTGAGACTGGTGCTACTCTAGTCGAACTGAAGTGCTGTGATATAGTGAAACAGTCTGTGATGACTATATATATATATATATATATATATATATATATATATATATATATATATATATATATATGATGAGAATAATGGAAATAGTATTCCAACAAAATAGAGAGATAAAAAAAAAGAAACAAAACAATTTAAGTTATGCGTTCATCAACGTTTCATTTTTCTTGCAAGACTTTCTTTGGATGAATAAAATTAAAAAACAAAACATCAGTACAAATTGTAGTGAAAAGTGAATGTGACTGCAGTTACGGAGGTGGGCTGCAATGCATGTGCGAACTCGAAACCCGAGCGATGGAAGATGACGGCGACGAATCAGCAGGTGCGAATGCACATTAATTTGCATAAATGAGATAATATAAGGCCGGAAGTTAAGATATTTGGTAGAGGCGAGCCATTGAGTTGTCGAGAACCTGATGGAACGTGGAGAGTCGCTGATAATCAAGTCCCAGGTTTTTTTTTTGGGGGGGGGGTTCGATTAGGAGCTATTTCGGCGTTAAATATGGAACCATATGCAGCCGAGATAAAATGGGAAAATTTTAATGATTCGCGTCGAAGCTGGAAAATTAAAAGTCGCGTTGAAAATTGAAAAGCATTGTCAAAGATAGAATTGAATGAGTCGTGTCAAACTCCGAAGGTTGAAGATGAAGTGAGTCGGACTTTTTTTGTCTTTTTGTTTGTTAATCCCAGTGGGATTTGTTGGATTTCTTTAACTATCGTCGTCAAGGGAACGTGGAATTTGGAATGAAATTCGCTTATATTTGTTGAAAAAAAAAAAAATTTTTTTTTTTTTTTTTTTTTTTTTAACGAAAATGATTTTATAAAAGTACAATTCGATTCGGATTTTATTGTTTGAAAAAAGTCATCGTTGTTAAAAGAACTTGAAATGCGATTCGGATAACTTGTATGTATAGAAATCCTATTTCAATGCGGAATTTAAAATGAAATCCTGTTGTGCTGACAAGGAAAAAGGGTGTCCTTTTTAAACGATGGATTTATTTTATAAAAGTACAGTTCTAGTCGGATTGTACTGTTTGAAAAAAAAAATCATCGCTGTAAAAAGATGCCGTTCGAATGGTTTGTATGGATTGAATTCGCTTTTCAACGAGGAATTTAAAATGGAGTCCTGTTGTGTTAAAAAGAAAAACGTGTCGTTTTTAAACGACTTTCATTTTTAATGAACATACAATTCGAGTCGGATTTTATTCCGTTTGAAAAGTCGTCGCTGTTCAAAGAATTTAAAATGTGATTCGGATGACTTGTATGTATAGTGTGAAAAAATTAATTTCCAGCAAAGAATCAAATGACCTCTCAGATCGAGAAGGGAGCAATGCCAATGCACTTACCTTAGATTGCGAAAGAATTGCCCCCTTCCGCGACGTAACCGTCTTGTAGTATCTTCGCCAGACGAAAGTGGAAAAGATTTACTTTCAATCGCCGGCAACTGAATCAGTTTATGGTGAAGAAAAAAAAGAGATACAAGACAAGGGAATCTCCCCTCTTATATAATGGAAGGATCAAATGATTAACTATCACGTGATCCGGAGCACAAAATAAAACTTTAAAAGGGTGAATAACAACAACAATTCTTCTTGGTTAGTATTCAAGGTAAGTGCACGCCGATCCTTCTCTTCTCGAGCAATCATTAATCCTTTTTTTCACAATAGAAAACCTATTTCAATGCGGAATTTAAAATGAAATCCTGTTGTGCTGACAAGGAAAAAGGGTATCTTTTTTAAACGATAGATTTATTTTATAAAAGTACAATTCGAGTCGGATTTTATTGCGTCGCTGTTAAAAGAACTTAAAATGCGATTCGGACGACTTGTATGTATTTAAAAGTTATTTTTGAATACGGAATTTAACATGAAATCGTGTCGTGCTGAAAAGTAGAAAAGATGTCATTTTTGAATGATAGTTATTTTGGAGAGAATACAATTAAAGTCGTTTTTAAATAAGAAATTTAAAAAATTTTGTGCCTAGCAGGAGTGTAGAGATCGCTAGCTGTGTCTAGCAGGAGTGTAGAGATCGCTAGCTGTGTCTAGCAGGAGTGTAGAGATCGCTAGCTGTGTCTAGCAGGAGTGTAGAGATCACTAGCTGTGTCTAGCAGGAGTGTAGAGATCTCTAGCTGTGTCTAGCAGGAGTGTAGAGATCTCTAGCTGTGTCTAGCAAAGACGAATGCTACTTTACTACCCAGTTTATGATCATGAGATCGGGGGGGGGGTGTAGTGAAAATTGAATGTGACTGCAGTCACGGAGGTGGGCTTGGGCTGCATGTGCAAACTCGAAACCCGAACGATGGAAGACGAAGGCGATGAATCAGCAGGTTCGAATGCACATTAATTTGCATAAATGAGATAAGGGAGAGGCGAGCCGTTGAGTTCTCGAGAACCGGATGGAACGTGGTTAGAGCGGAGAGTCGCTGATAATCAAGTCCCAGGTTTTTTTTTTTGGGGGGGGGGTTATGTAATGAAATGTATGATGACCTTGTTCCATTTCAGAAACGAAAAGTCGTTGGAAATTAAAAAAGTGGGGGGGGGGGGCATAGTGTTTGGAAAAAGAGTAAGTTTTTTATAACATCATATAGCCATTAATATATTTAAAAAGATATGATGCAATTTATATTCTTTTTTGGAACAAATATGTTCGTTATAATTCAAATATGGATGTGTAACTGAAATGAAATGAGTATATTTTTATGTAATTTATTGACTGATTACATGTATTAATTATTATGGAGGTGTTTCTATGGTGTGAGTTAACCTGTGTCTAAAATGAAATTATGTTGTTTTTTTTTTGTTGTTTTTTTTTTTTTGTTTTTTTTATTTAATTTTCACCCCAAACAAGGCACAGCACCATTTTGAAGTAGGGGGGGGGCTACTATCAGGAACATAATTTGTCGGGGCATTATGAAGGGAGATGCTTATTAATAATGATACATTATAGAAGCCTCCACATTGTTTAATTGTGATTGAATTTGCGATAAGCGCTGATTCAAGAAGTCTTATTTGAAATAGATTTAATTATTTTTGAAGAAGTCTTATTTGAAATAAATTAATTATTTTTGTTTGAAGTCAAAAGTATGATTGTGCTGCATGATGCATTCAGAGAATTGTTATTTCTTGAATGTCTTTTATGCTCATTGAGTCTTTTCTCTAATCCATATTGGGTTTCACCAATGTTTATATGATGGCAATTTGGGCAAGAAACACTGTATATACCTGCATTGGAAATTTGTTAGTTTGGGATATGTTTTATTGTTTTTAATGTTTGTTTTTACAGTTTGTGATGTGGTTTGAATGATTGGAATTCTTAATTTGTTTAGTGCGTTGCAAATTATTGTATTACTGTGCGTAGGTAAATGAAGGTGCTTGTTTATGAGAGAAATGTCTGATGTATATGATTTTTGCTTATTTATTCTGAAAAATATTTAGCATTTAATATAAAATATGCCGGCTATTGCAAGGTTTTCAAAGTATTTGAAATATTTGAATTCTTCGTCCAAATATTCTGGACTGCAAATTCTGAATGAAAATAGGAAGAAACCTATTATCATATTTTTTTTATTTTGTTATGGTGTGAGTAGAAATATATATAATCATTTTTGTGTGTAGTTTTGCAGTGAACTTTGAAGAATAGTTTATTATTGGATTTTATAATAAGTACATCTAGAAAAGGTAATGCATGGGTGTTTTCTATTTCATAGGTGAACTTTATGGTGGGTTTGACTGATACTTACCTGTCTTATATGTTATCTATGTGCGTGTTTTCAGGAAGACAAATTAAAACGTCACTGTATTTAAAATATTCTGTGTTTGGAAGTAATCTAAATTTGAAAGGACCAGATTCTAGGCCTTCTAAGAAAAGGTACTAGGAGGGCCAAAATTTTGTTTGTAGAAATTATTATTGAATTGAAAATAAGTTATTTCATTTATACAGTATAACTCCGGGATACGGTGGCCCCAGGATATGTTTTTTTTCAGGTTATGATGTGGAATACGATGTTTTTCCAGCTCTGGGTTATGGTATTTGCCTCGCCTTATGGTGTTATTTGTTATTTGATTATATACTGTACTGTATTTTGTTACTAATTTTTAATATGTAATGTAATATGTACTGCATAAACTTTTGCTTAGGCCCTGCCATACAGTAGTTTAAGCTTATGATCTCAACCTGGAACAGATTAATGCTGTATCCCGGGGTTCTACTGTAAGTTTAATAATTTTTATGAAAGTGTCGGGAGAAAACTGTAAGTTAATGTTTGATTTTTTTTTTTTTTTTTTAGGTGTTTATGGAGTAAATTTAAACATTTTTTAATGGAGATATTAATGTATAATGTTATATCTAAGCTGTGCATAGTTTTGTTATGTACATTAATGTTTATTTTGTTGAGTAAATCTCCAGAGTTCTTTATGTGGGAGGTGCTGATAGTGCCCGTTAGTGGAGTTAGGTTGTTGGATATGGCACATGCAATTTTGTGTGTTGCACTATCGGTGCCAGATATTATAGGGAACATAGGAATATCCGGTTTGTGAGTTTTGGGAAGGCCATATAATGATAGAATGATGGTGTGGTATTCAATGTATGATGTCCAAGTTTTGTTTTTTACAAGTTTTTAAAATATTTGAAAGTTTCAATACTCCTATTTACTATCTGTAAATCAGTGTTGGTATGTGTCTCTGTCTGCCAACAGTATAGAAACTTTCTCCAGGTATTCATCTTTTTCAATTATTACTGTACCACCACCTTTATCAGCTGTTGATATAATTATGTTCTTCACTGGGTGTTTCAAGGCATCTATGTATCTCTTTGGTAGTACAAAATCATAGAGCTGAGAAGCTGTGACTGAAATAACACCCTGTATGAAAGTTTTTTTAAAATCTGTCTTCATGTTTATAAATATTCAAAATTGTGGTAATACTTGAATCTATGACAGTTGCAAATTTTAGCCCAAAACTGAATGCTTTAATTTCGATCTTTGAGAGTTCTTTACTGGTAAGATTTTGTATTAGATCAGGGCGTCCTATGGTTCTCCATTTACTCTTTGAGATTAATTTTGAAAGTTTATTCTCCAGTTTGAAAATATGGTGGGAGTTGAATCTTTGAAGTAATTTGTTTATTTTTGTGAAAGATTTGCATATCATTGTGATTCTGTTGTAGGTTGATAGCTAATTGTTATGGCTCACAAGTAGCCACAAAGAACAAAACAATGGAGAACAGTTTGAACACGTATTACATGAAAAACGGAAAGGTTACAAAGGAAAGGTTACAAACGAACAGTGTAGGTCCTTCACCGAGCATGTGAGAGTTGCTCTGGAATTAAATCCTCCACTTTCAAGCATAAAGTTTATATGGACAATGGATTAGTCCATTTGGAGGGTGGTTCCCCACAACACTCCCCTCCCAAGCTGATTTCTCCGGGTGTGAAATCAGTATCTTTTCTTTTGGGGGCAGACCAGCAAGGGGTCTGTGCGCTTCCTTTTCCTGCTGGAGCGTCTTGGTTCTGACATGCCTTTTAGGGGTTCCACATCAAAACAGTCGTATACTGTATCAATTGCCTCTCTGCTTTCCTGTGGTAGTTCTTGATCCTCGGGGATGCGTTTACTTATTTGGTTCAGGTGCCTCTTATGTTCGAATTTTGGGCCCTGAATGATGTATGTAATATGACCTGCCCTGTTCCCAAAAGGAAACATTATTCTTATAATTTTTAAAATATACTTTATCCCTGCAGTTAAACCGTTTTGTTGACATTGTAGAGGTTCTATATTGTATTATATGTTTGGCCAGCAGTTTATCAAATACTGATTTTATTCTCCTTCCAAACATGATTTTCGCTGGGGATCGGGCATCTGGTTTGTTTGGATTTTTTGTTATCCTATAGACCTGCAGAAATTGCTGGAGGGCCTTTTCTGTCAGTGTGCTGCACACCTTTTTTAACATATCGATGGGGTGATACTGGGGGGGGGGTCGTAATATGCTTAACTTGGTACGTCTCACAGAATTCTCTCTGAACTGGATACCGTTGTTGCTGACTAGACAATCCACAACCCCAAAACGAGCAAACAACTCCAATAAAACATTTGTCATAGTCGTGGTTGGTTTTTGCATGGATAAGTCTTCAGACGTACCTCTCCACCGTATTGTATACTGATACTCTATGGCTGACTGGGATAGCTTCCATACATTTATATCTGATTTACGTCTGCATTCCATGTTTAAAAAGGATGTGTCCTCTATAGTATCAGACCTGATCGAATGGTTAATTGTAGGCATAGACCGATTCATACCATCTAAAAAATTTCAACAAAAACCTAACAGCCAGCCATGGTTCTCCCCAGAATATGCTGCTGCAATTGCACACAGAAATCACTTTTTCCATAGCTACCAACGTAATAGATGCACTGAGACTAAAGCTGCTTTCAGGACTGCCAGCAACCACTGTAAAAGAGTAATAAAAAATGCAAGAGAGCTATATGTTCAGTCCGTTAAATTCAAAGTAGCTGAGCTGCTGCTAGGTTCCCACCAGTTTTGGCAAATAGCAAACGGGACACTGAACAGAAGCGTGCGTTCTATCCCAACCATCATCAATGGACCTGAGGTCATCTCGTCAGCATCAGACAAGGCCAAACTATTTGCCAAGAACTTTGCAGCTAATTCTACCCTATGCGACGAAGGCCATCAATTCCCTGGATTTCCTCCTATAACAGACAACACGCTATGCAGCATACAAATATCTGTGTGTGAGGTCGCCAAACTAATCAAAAACCTTGATTCCAGTAAAGCAACTGGCCCAGACGGCATTCCAATTATAGTGTTGAAAAAGCTTCAACCAGAACTTGCCTCCATACTCAAAAAACTGTTTAAGCGTTGCCTTAAAGAGAAGTGCTTCTCAACACCCTGGAAAACCTCATCAGTATGCCCTGTATTTAAGAATTTAGGTGACAGGTCATCTCCCTCTCAGTACAGACCAATAAATCTCCTGTGTATCATGAGTAAGCTGCTGGAATCCATATTAAATAGAGAAGTAGTTAACCACCTCAGCAGAAATAACCTTCTTAGTGAAATGCAATATGGTTTCCGTTCTGCTAGATCTACAGCAGGTGTGCTAACGATTATATCTCATAGGATTAGCGAATCTCTCGACAAAGGCTTCCTTTCTAGGGCAATTGCTCTTGACATATAAAAGGCCTTCGATAAGGTATGGCATAAAGGCCTATTTCACAAGATTTTCAGCTACGGTATAACTGGAAATGTTTTCTCAATTATTAAATCATTTCTCTCCGATAGGTTCATAAGAGCAGTGGTTGATGGGCAGAAATCAGAGGCCCACAGGGGTCCATCCTGGGCCCAACTCTCTTCCTGATCTACATCAACGATCTCCCTAAACACATACTTAAATCATTCGTTGACATCTATGCTGATGACACGACCATCTATGGCAACACATCAAAGGCTGTAAATGACAAAGTTCTCTCTGATTCTCTCTCCTCTGATCTTGAGCGTGTGGTACAGTGGAGAAAGAGGTGGCTGATTACTTTTAATGCATCTAAAACCAAGCACCTATCTTTACATCAACGCTCTGATCCCCGTCTGGCATCAATTGAAACGGATGGCTCTCGTCTTGGGGAGGCTCCATGTTTTGACAAGCTTCTGGGTTTGACCTTTACTCCTGATCTTAAATGGAACATGTACATCAAATCTGTTGCCAAGGCCGCTGGGAAAATGGTGGGATCCTTCTTCCGCTCCAGAAGATATCTCACTACTGATGCAATTCTCTATCTATATAAAAGCCAAGTATGTCCAAGGATGGAGTACTGCTTCCACATCTGGGCAGAGCTGCTAAAAACAGCCTATCCTTCCTTGACAGAGTACAAAATAGACTTCGTGGGTTAGTGGGGGATGCCCTTTTCTCTTCCCTGCAACCACTCTCCCACAGAATGGACGTTGCAAGCCTGTCTTTGTTTTATTGTTATTTCCATGGCAAGTGCTCGTCTGAGCTCCAATCTCTGGTCCCCCCTCGTCAATCTTTCACAAAAAACACCCGTCTAGCTGAAACCACTGTCAATAATTTTCCCCACACTTTATCTGTGCCTAAATCAAAACGCAGATTCCATGAACAAAGCTTCTTTCTTAGAAGTGCACGCCTGTGGAACTCTCTTTCGTTTGCCTGTTTCCCATCTGTCTACAACTTGGATGTCTTCAAGTCCAACATAACCTAATTCCTGATGAACCGCCCTCTTAAGACACTTTATCAAATCTCCAATACTTCAGGAAATTAAGGCAGAATCCATGAATGACGAGTTCATCAAAACCACTAAACAGAAGTTACTGTACATGCAATAACCCTTATCACTGAGTGGCTTCCGGGCCTTGATAAGTGGTGACCACCATGTAGTAAAAAAAAAAAATCTCAAGACTTCTGACCATTTCGAGTAGCTGTCCACTATCAGGTAGTAAAAATCCTTTACTGGTCCCGCATAGTCAATGTGGGTCCTCGACCACGATTGTTCAGCTTCAGGCCAAGGCTTATGTGTTATAAGTGGTGCCTTGGCAGCCAACGCACAGCTTTTGCACGTATTCACCATATTTGTAATGTCTTGATCCATAGCTGGGCAATAAACAAAACTTCTCATTAGGCTTTTCATTCGGTTTATTCCTGGATACTGCATGTGAAAGTCCTTAAGAATCCTTTGAAGGGTTTTGGTGATTACAACCCTTTCGCCGTATAGCAGCATTTCATCACAAACCGAAAAAATATCCGAACCGGTATCACCCAGTGCTAACTTCTGCTTAGTGTTTTGATGAACTCGTCATTCATGGATTCTGCCTTAATTTCCTGAAGTGTGACCGGCAGTTCGTGGATGATATTATTAACCATTGTTTTCAGTTCACTATTAATATGTAGTACCGCGATTACTGAGTCTTCAAGAGGTTCCATTTTGGCAGGAATTAGTCTCGACAGACCGTCTGCATGTGCCAGTTGTCTTGAGGAGAGAAGTTCTATTGTAAAATTATAATTTAGTAGAATATTTACCTATCTTAATAGTCGATTGACCTTGAATGTGGGAAGTTCCTTTTTTTGATCCGAAAATGGATATCAAAGGCTTATGGTCGGTTTGTAGCTAAAAATGTCTTCCATACAGAAACCAGTAGAATTTTGAAACTGCAAAAATAATTCCTAGTCCTTTCTCGATTTGAGAATAATTTTCCTCTGCTGGAAGCAGAGTTCGGAACGCGAAAGGTATTGGCTGTTTTGAGCCATCTGGCATTCTATGTAACATGCAGGTGCCAACGCCATATTGACTAGCGTCATTAGCGACTATTATATCCAACTTCGGGTTAAAATGAGCTAGGAACAGTTTTGAAGTAAGAATTTTTATTTCTTGGAATGATGCCTGGCAATCCGTTGTCCATTCCCAAGTTTTATCCTTCTTTAATAGTTGATTTAGTGGTGCACACAATTTGTGTATTTTAGGAATAAACTTTTGGTTATTGCCGAGCCTAAAAAAACTTTGTAATTGTGCTATGTTTTCCGCTGCTGGCATTTCTCTAATGGAGGTCGCCCTGTCCGGATCTGGGCGTCTGTCATCTTTATCAATATGTCCTACGTACTTGATTTTTTGTAAAAAGAATTCACACTTGTCTTCTTAGATCTTAAACCCATAATTTTGTATTTGGCTGAATACTCGTCTGATATGGTTTGCGTGTTCCTCCCTGCTTTTGCTCGCTATAAATGATGTCCTCTAGATATGCGATGGCATTGTCCAGGTCGCTCAGCATGGTATCCATGACTTGCTGGGATGTCGCGGGTGCTATCTTGACTCCAAATGCGAACCTTTCATATCTGTACAAATCCCGATGTGTATTAATACAGAGGAGGTTAGCATTTTTGTCATTTACAGGAATTAGTAAGTAAGCTTCGTTCAGGTCGATCTTAGAGAAAAACTTGCCGCCATTTAATTTCCTGAACACTTCCTCTGGGTTGGGTAATAGATGTGAAAGTCTTCTAACGAACTGTTGAGTCCGGTTGAGAAGTCAGCGCAAACGTGGATTTCTCCGGACCTTTTTTTACGAGGAGCAGCCCACTCACTATATTCAATTTTAGTCAATTTTAGTATCCAATGTTTTCTAATCGATACAGTTCCTGATTTTTGTTCAGAGATGCGAACGGGACATTACGTTGTTTTTAAACACCGGTTGTGCGCCCGGTTTTAGCTTAAAATCAGCGGCCATTTTTGTGTATCTCCCAAAGCCAGGAGAAAATACATTTGGGAATTCTTTTTTAAAACTGGTTATAAGTTTCTCAGTTTCAGCTGGATGGTTTCTATTTGCAAAATGTGGAAATAGGAAGATCCCACATCCATGCTATTGCAACCAAATAGGTTCTCAGGATTTTTTAAGACATACATTTTTAGTTTTTTCGTTTTTCCCAGCAAAATGACATTGGTGATTAAGTCACCCTCAAAATTAATTTTTGTACTATTGACGGCCGTCGCCATTCTGTTGGTTCTTAGCATAGTCGGTTTTCGTAATTTCTTCCATGTTTTGAAATTTATAATTGAAAGATCCAATACACTGTCTAATTGAAATTTGATATCCTTGCCGAGAATGTTGACCCTTATGTATTTGCGTAGGTTTTCATCTACGACATCTCAAATTATTATTTGACGTACCCGGCTTTTGTTCTGATTTTTCCTGCAGTGAGAGCTTTTCTGTCCGATTTTATTACATATCAGCATATTTTTGTTAAGAATGGGCAATCCTTTACCCGGTGTTTACCATCACATCTGAAGCAAAGGCTTTTGATTTTTCTGACTTTTAGGGGTAATCTTCTGTGTACCGTCTTGATGGTCTTTTTTCTTCATTATTTTTTTTATATTTGCGATGCCTGCTCCGATATTTCTCGCATCTTTTTTTATTTCAACTTTTTGATAATCCTCAGTCAATTTTTGAGTGTTATGTTTGGTTCGTTTTCTAACTTCGCCTGATTTCCGCATCTTTTCCCGAGGTTAAACCTTGTGCAAAAACAAGGCATTAAAAATTGTCTGCTGTTAATTCAGACAACTTAAAGTCATCACAATGCTTGTTCACTACTGCTGCATATGTGGCAAAGTCATTATCGTTTTTCAACATTCAAACATCTCCATCGCTTATGAAAAAGAGACGCTTTCGGGGAGAACAGTGTTGATATATATTCAATTGCTATAGGGTTATCTTCCCCTTTCCAAAACCCTTTTACTGTGAGGATTCTTTCCCCTTTTTATTGTAATTCTTCGGTTCTCCATGTTGTAAATAAAATACACACACATTGTGTGCGTCTTAGTATTTCATCAAACAAAATGTGTTCATAGTAATTTTTAAAACCTTTCTGGATGTCGCAGGCTCCGGTGATGAGGTATGTGTCCCCACATTTTTATTAAATGACTTCCACTCATTTTCAACATTGGTTATGGGCCTAGTCTACGTGATAACGTCTTGAAAATAATAGTGAAGCAAACACGTGTGGTAATTTTTCGCCATCTTGGATTTTTTTTTTTCTTGTCGAAGTTTTGTATTGTTTTTTTTTTTTCTTTTAAGTTAAATAACAATGGAAACAAAACTAAGCAACTTGGTTCCACTAAATGGTTCAAACTATAATACCTGGAAGGTCCAATGCAAAATGGCATTAATTAAGGATGGACTAATGAAACAGAAATTGTTCCGGACAAACGAAATGAGCCAGCATCCCACGTGAAATATTTATCGAGAAGAGACCGGGCTTTAGCGACTATTGTGCTCTCAGTAGAAATCTCACTACTGTATTTAATTGGAGACCCTGACGACCCTGCAGTTGTGTGGAAGAAATTGGCAGACCAATTTCAAAAGAAAACATGGGCAAATAAACTAGCGCTGAGAAGAAAATTATACTCCCTTAGATTAAAAGACGGCGACTCTGTCCATGAACACATAAAGACTATGATGGAATTATTTGACGAATTGGCTGTCATTGGCGATTCCATTGACGAGGAGGATAGTTGTTCACCTTCTGGCTACTCTCCCAGACGATTATAATATGTTGGTAACAGCACTTGAAGCAAGTCAGGACGTTCCTAAATGGGTGTTAGTGACTGAACGCTTGTTGCATGAAGAAAGCAAAATTAAAGAGAGGGAAATTAACAGTACGGAATTGAAAGCCATGACATCAAAACATCATGTCAACAAACGGGGACCTAAATGTTTTCACTGTGGAAAAAATGGACATATTAAACGTGACTGCTGTTTACTTGAAACAAAGAATGTTAAGTCGAACCCTCCAAGAAAGAAAGTTTTCTTTACTAAGAAAATACAGGACAACTCCAGCGACTCCGGTGAGGGTGAGTGTATTGGACTTTTTACACATCATGCATTATTGTCTAATGGAAAAAGGAGTGACTGGATTGTGGACTCTGGAGCCACATGTCATATGTGTTGTGATATTGAAAAATTTTCTAACTTTCGAAAATTGGATGTAGCTGAGGAAATAACCCTTGGTGATGGATTCTCAGTTGAGGCAATAGGAACAGGAACAAAAGTGGGTGTACCGGACGGGAAACACCAGAAATGCAGGTTGTATGAGACCTTATATGTTCCTAAATTGTCCTACAATCTTTTAAGTGTGTCCAGAGCCACTAAATCTGGAAAAACCTGTATCTTCAGTGACTCAAATTGTCAATTTTTAGATAACAAGCAAAAGGTGGGGGCTACAGGTTCCAAAATTGGGAACCTTTATTATTTAAACTGTTCTCATATAAATGAATTAACCCATGAAGCAAACTCCTGTTTAGATGGTAACACAAAGGAGGAGATTTGGCATAGACGCTTTGGCCACCTTGGAAAAAAGAACTTGCAAAAACTAGTAAAGGACCAACTAGTTACTGGCCTTGACTATAATATAAACAAGGAAATTAAGTTTTGTGAGCCTTGCTTGGATGGAAAACATCATCGTTCATCGTTTCCAAAATCTGGAGGAAAGCGAGCAACTCAGCTTCTTGAAATTGTGCATAGCGATGTTTGTGGAAGGATAGAGGCAAAATCGCTTGGTGGTGCCGAATATTTTGTCACGTTCATTGATGACAAATCCAGATTTGTGTGGATATATGTGCTCAAAAACAAACGAGATGTCCTTCAAAAATTCAGTGAATGGAAAACTATGGTGGAAAAGTTCACTGGTAAAAATATAAAGGTTTTACGAACCGACAATGGAGGAGAGTATACTTCAAAAGAATTTGAAAACTACCTGAAGAAGGAGGGGATTAAGCACGAGTATACTGTTCCAAAAACGCCAGAACAAAATGGTGTTGCAGAGAGGATGAACCGAACATTGGTGGAGATGGTTCGATCAATGCTATCGGATTCTAAGCTGCCTAAGAAATTTTGGGCTGAGGCATTATCAACGGCTTCGTATATTAGAAATCGGAGCCCAACAAATGCAGTAGAAGGTATGACACCATATGAAGTGCTGAAGGGACGTTAGCCTAATGTGAAACACCTACGCATTTTTGGATGTGATGCTTTTGTCCGAAGGATGAAAGATTCAAAATGGACTCAAAAGCAAAGAAGTGCAAATTCCTTGGTTACGGGATTGGTATAAAAGGGTATCGACTCTTTGATACCAGAAAATCCAGAGTGTTCCATAGCAGAGATGTCATCTTCAATGAATCAGGTTCAATAGCTGAACAGGAGAAAGAAGAAATTGTAAATCCATCTCTGGTAGAAATTGGACACCAAGATAGCTCCGATGATGAAGACAACCCACAAGAGCTAACAGGACCCCGAAGATCATCAAGGCTAAAGAAACCCCCAGATCCGTATGGCGAATGGGTTTACATGGCTCATAACTTAAATGACCCATTGACCATGAAGGAAGCACTTTCTGGTCCTGAAAAGAATGAATGGTTGAAGGCAATGAATAACAAAATTTCTTCCTTACATTCTAATACAGTATGGGACCTGACAGAATTGCCCAGTGGACGAAAAACTATTGGTAGCAAGTGGGTGTTCAAGCGAAAATACAATGCTGATTGTAATATGGAACACTATAAAGCTCGACTTGTAGCTCAAGGTTTTCTTCAGAAGCAAGGAATCGATTATGACGAGACTTTCTGCCCAGTTGTGAGATTTGAATCGGTGCGAACAGTTATTGCACTAGCAGCACAGCATGATCTGAAGCTGCATCAATTGGACATAGCCACTGCTTTCCTGAATGGAGAGCTGAAGGAGGAAATCTACATGAGGCAGCCAGAGGGTTTCAAAGTTAAAGGCAAGGAACATCTTGTCTGTAAAATTGAAGCGAAGTATTTATGGCTTGAAGCAGTCCCCAAGATGTTGAAATGATGCACTGCATGGTCAGCTAAAGAAGATGGACTTCAAACAGTTGGAAAGTGATCCTTGCATCTACATAAAATCTTCAGGAGGAGACATTTTCATAACAGCTGTTTATGTTGATGACATCATTGTGGCATGTAAATCCACAAGTCTTATTGAAGATTTCATGAAAGCGATATCAAAGATTTTCAAAATAAAAGATTTGGGAAAACTACACCATTTTTGGGGTGTGGAGATTATTTATCCCGAAGCAGGAAAAATATGGATTGGACAGCCTACATACACAGCAGATGTCTTGAGAAAGTTCCAGATGTAGAATTCCAAACCTGTGTCTACTCCAATTGATCCCGGAACAAAATTGACGAAGGCAACGGAAACAAGTAAACTGGTCAACAAAGAGTTGTATATCAGTCTACAGTTGGGAGCCTATTGTACCTGTCGACAAGGACACGACCGGATATTGCTCATGCCGTTGGAAATGTTTCGAGATTCTGCTCTCAACCTACAATGGAACACTGGAAGGCTGTGAAACATATCCTCCGGTACTTAAACGGTACACAAGGATATGGTTTACTTTATGACAAGAAGAAAGCCACCAATCTCCTGGGGTACTCCGATGCTGACTGGGCTGGTAATTTGGATGATCGCAGATCAACATCTGGATATGTTTTTAAGCTGAGTGGTGCGGCAGTCAGCTGGAGAAGCAAAAGGCAAACCTGTGTTGCTCTATCAACAGCCGAAGCTGAGTACATGGCATTGGCAAGTACAGCACAGGAGGCTGTTTGGATGCAGAATCTTCAAAGTGCCTTGTTAGGATCTCCAGTCACACCAACCCTTATATATGAGGACAACCAGTCAACCATATGTATGGCAAGGAGTCCACAGTATCATGGAAGGGCCAAACATGTGGACATAAAGTTCCACTATGTTCGAGAACTGGTCGAGCGGGAAACTGTTAAGCTCGAATACTGTCCAAGTAAAGAGATGGTAGTCGACCTGCTAACTAAAGGACTTGGAAGCACACAGTTTGTAAGGCTCAGGGAACTTTTGGGACTCCATAAACTATAATGCAGACTGTCAGCAATTGAGGAGGAGTGTTGATATATATTCAATTGCTATAGGGTTATCTGCCCCTTTCCAAAACCCTTTTACTGTGGGGATTCTCTCCCCTTTTTATTGTAATTCTTCGGTTCTCCATGTTGTAAATAAAATACTCACACATTGTGTGCGTCTTAGTATTTCGTCAAACAAAATGTGTTCATAGTAATTTTTAAAACCTTTCTGGATGTCGCAGACTCCGGTGATGAGGTATGTGTCCCCACATTTTTATTAAATGACTTCCACTCATTTTCAACAAACAGTTAAGATTTACCATCTCATTGAATGATATATCCAGTTTTCCGTGCCAAGATGTAATCCACGAATTTGTCATGTTCAGCCATTTCTATTTTTTGCAGCAGCAGTCTGGTCTTCTTCTGGTCAGACCAGTTACCGCAGTTGATATTGAAAAGTCTTCATATTTCCTGAAATAAGCTGCAAATGATTTTTCATCTTCCGTGTACTTAAAATTATCTATTGCGGACCATATTATATTTTGAGAAAAAGCTGAATTGCTTTCAGAGTGCGCGTTATTCTTTGCAATTTCTGCAAGTAATTCTTCTGTTCGTAATTGACATTGTGCAAATAGTTTCTCTGTGCATAATTGATGTTCAGCAACTGTTTTTGAAATTCATTTTGCTGGTCATCTGTTCGTTGTCGGCGCCGGCTGCTTCAATTTGCAACTTAGTCAAATGTGCTAACGCTAATTTTAGTTCGTCCATTTTGTCTGGTTGGATTTAGCAATTTTAAAACGTTCGTTGTCTGGTTAGAAAAACGTTTGTCTGGTTAAACTTAACAAAACGTTTTGAATTTTCCTCTCAGGACAATAAAACAAAGCAAAAAAAAAATATTAATCTAGGGAAACAGTTAATCGTTCAAACCAAAAAAAAAAAAAAAAATCAAGTGTATATTTCCTTTTGAAAAAAAAAAAAGATAAAGCAACGATTTACTTTTTAGTAGAGAAAAACCGCGACAAACTTTTTTTTTTTTTTTTGCAAAGTAGCTTTTTAGTAGCAACGACCCCCCCCCTTTTTTTACAAACTAAAGATTTACCTTTTAAGTAGCGACAAACTTTTTTCCCAACTCCTTTTTGTTCCGTAATTGTCTGTTTTTTTTTGGGGGGGGGGGGGTTAAAGGATAATTTACAGTTCTTAATGGGATTTTTTAAAAATTTCTTTGAGTCCTTCAGTCGCAAGTGTTATGCTACACTTTCTTAAGTGTGATAAACATTTTGAGTTCAACGTCATTAATGTTTTCAGACCATTATTTTAGACGGGACTATGTTTATTGAATCCAATGTCGTCAGTGTTATGGGAACAGTGTTTTAGACGTGGATATGTATCTCGAATCTCATGTCGCCAGTGTTTTGGCTCGCAAGTAGCCACAAAGAACAAAACAA
>NW_027633735.1:10000-25000 GCF_053919585.1 Euprymna scolopes | reverse complement strand
ACAGTTGTTTTTAGTTGGGACTATTATGGTATTAAACCATATATTTACCTTTTCTTTTGGTTGTTGTTTATTTTTTTCCACTAGTCTAAGTTTCATGTAACAATTTAATAAAGAAAACATACAGAAAAAATGAAATAACAGAGAAATATTTGTTTTTTTTTCTTTTTCATTTATTTTTTTTTAATTCAACTAGGCTGTACTTTCGCATGACGATTTAATAAACAAAAAAAATACAATAAAAATTAGATTTCATGTTCAATCTCTGCATAATTACCGAAAGAAAACAATGAAATAAAAAAAGTAAAAACTTCTCTTATAGTCTTCTCAATTATTAAATCATTTCTCTCTGATAGGTTCATAAGAGTAGTAGTTGATGGGCAAAAATCAGAAGCCCACAGTATTAATGCTGGAGTCCCTCAGGGGCCCATCTTTGGCCCAACTCTTTTCCTGATCTACATTAATGATCTTACAAATCACATCATAGACATTTATGCTGATGACACTACCAGCACATCTAATACAGTAAACGACCAAGTTCTCTCCGATTCTCTCTCCTCTGATCTTGATCACCTTGTACAATGGGAAAAGGAGTGGCTGCTTACTTTAAATGCATCTAAAAGCAAGCTTCTATCTTTGCATCATCAACGTTCTGACCCCCATCTGGTATCAATTAAAATGAATGGCTCTCGTCTTGGGGAGGCCTCAAGTTTTGACAAACTTCTGGGCTTGATCTTTACTCCTGATCTTAAATGGAACTCGTACATCAAATCTGTTGCCAAGGTTGCTGAAAAAATGGTGGGATCCTTCTATCGATCCAGTAGATATCTCACTGCTGATGCAATTCTCTATCTATATAAGAGCCAGATACGTCCAAGGACGGAGTACTGTTGCCACAGGAGCTGCTAGAAAGGACTTGTCCTGCCTTGATAGAGTTCAAAATAGACTTCGTGGCCTCGTGGGAGATGTCCTTTTCTCTTCACTGTAACCTCTATCACACAGAAGAGATGTTGCAAGTTTGTCTGCTGTATCGTTATTTTCATGGAAAGTGTTCGCCTGAGCTTCAATCTATGGTCCCCCTCGCCAAACTTTCATAAGAAACACTCGTCTAGCTGAAAACACTATCAATAATTCCCCCACTCTTTATTTGTGCCTAAATCTAAACGTAGATTCCATGAACAAAGCTTCTTTCTTAGAATCGCACACCTGTGGAATCGTCTTCCGTTTTCCTGCTTTCCAGTTGACTACAATATGGTTGTCTTCAAGTCCAACGTAAACAAGTTCTTGATGAGCCATTCCACTTGTTAACAAATTTACCGAATTTCCATAACTGACGATTACTATATTGTCCAATTAATTGCTGTACACTCTTAACCCTTATTCCCGGAGTGGTCTCTGGGCCTTGATAAGTAGTTATGCCTATGTAAAAAAAAAAAAAAAAAAAAAAAAAAAAAAAAAAAAAAAAAAAAAAACCTTTTGTTTTCGTTTTTTTTTTGTTTTTTTTCCAAATAGAATTTTATCAGCAGTGGACCAGTGGAGTCTTTTTTTTTTTTTTTTAATGCTGTAAATCTGCATAAAATAAAAAATAGAATCAGTTTTTTTTTTTTTTTAAATTCTTATGCCTAAAACAATAAGCAATTGTTGCCGCGCCAGCATTCACCTGTAGGGACGCCCTAGGCGACTAACAGCTAGATAATCCCTTTTAATGTTTTTCTGAAACTTTTATCACAATATTATAATGTTGGATAATCGAAACTGTCCTTTAAAATTGAAGAAAACTATTTGTTTATTTTTACGCTAGTTTAATTTTTAATAGTAGATCCCCCACCTCCAAAAAAAAAAAAACAACAACAAACAAGCAGTGTTCATCAAGTTGCTTTATTCTACAAAATTCTCGGGCAGAAATATTGCGTTCAAATCTATACGTACATAGCAAGCAATCTATACGGACATAGCAAGCAATCTATACGTACATAGCTAGCAATCTATGTACGTATAGATTGCTAGCTATGTACGTATAGATTGCTTGCTATGTCCGTATAGATTGCTTGCTATGTACGTATAGATTTGAACGCAATATTTCTGCCCGAGAATTTTGTAGAATGAAGCAACTTGATGAACACTGCCTGTTTTTTTTTTTTTTTGTTTTTTTTTTGTTTTTTTTTTTTGAGGTGGGGGATCTACTATTAAAAATTAAACTAGCGTAAAAATAAACAAATAGTTTTCAAATTTAAGGGACAGTTTCGATTATCTAACATTATAATATTGTGATTAAAGTTTTAGAAAAAATAATAAAAGGGATTATCTATTAGTCGCCTACAGGTGAAAATGCCGACTCGAAAGCGATTGCTTATTGTTTTGGGCATAAGAATTACAACAAAAAAAAGAAAAGAAAAACTGATTCTAGTTTTATTTCATGCAGATTTCCAGTATTTAAAAACAAAATTGTTACAAAAAAAAAATAAATAAAATAAAAAAACTCGATTGTTGATTAAGTTCTATTTCGAAAAAAAAAAAAAAGAAATTTTTACTTTTTTTACTTTATTGTTTTCTTTTGGTAATTATGCAGAGATGGAACATGAAATTTCATTTTTACGGTATTTTTTTGTTGATTAAATATTTATGCAAAACTAGTTTAGTTGAATTTTCCAAAGTAAAAGAAAAAAACATTTTTTAGTTATTTCATTTCATTTTTTCGGTATGTTTTCTTTATTAAATTGTTACGTAAAACTTAGACTAGTCGAAAAAATAAACAACAACCAAAAGAAAAGGTAAATATGTAGTTTAATACCATATAGCCCCAACCAAAAACAATTGTTTTTTAAGGAGGTTTTGGGGTCGCTGACAACGAATCTGATATTCAAGCCCGTCGCAAAATTACTGTTTGCATGAATGCATGGTATTAACACCTAAACCCTGGTACAACGCTCGAGCGCATAAACGAATTAACATTAGGTCAACCTCCACACTTTTCTTTAAAGTGATGACAAGTACTTTTCCTGATATTAATGCGTTTATTATCCAGTGTTTTGCGTGTTGTTTTCACTGGTCGCCATGTGTTGTTTTTGCGTGCGCGAAAACAACACATGGCGACCAGTGTAAACAACACGCACGCATTAATATTAGGAAAAGTACTTGTTGACGAGCGACGACCAATGTAAATTTGTGTATGCTACTGCGCGCTCGTGCGTAATCCAAGCGTTCAGGGGTTAATACCATGCAAACGGTAAATTTACAACGACAACAACAGCGACCCCAAAACCCCTAAGAAAACAACAACAAAAAAAAAAACAGAACAAAAGTAAACACTACTGTGTCTTTTTTTTTTAACATATTCATAACAAGTACAGATTAGTTAAAAATTAATACACGCTTATTATTATTGACGCGATAATCTCGTTTCGCTTAAATGTGCGTTCCGTTCCATTTTCATTTTTTACATTCGTTATCGTTCACAGTCGCTCGCTATCTTATGGACATCTCAAGTCAACCTTGCCAAATATAAATAAATATTTCATAAAGATGTATTTTTATGAGTATTATAATATAATACTAAAAACGAACACAAAACAGTGAAAAAAAAAACAAACAAAAAAAAAAACTGAAACAATAGCGTTTTATTTGCTCACACCGAGTCGGCGAGTCAGTAGTCACCTAATCTTCCATTACGCTTTTTTTTTACTTTTTCTATATGTTTTACATATGACTAAAAACCGTTTTAGAATACTTCGATAACTGATAGTCGCCCGAGGCGCCCGTACTTGGAAATGTCGATGGGACCGTCCGGGCATTTTTGTAGGCCAGAGTGTACTTTTGACTCGTATTTTATTATTATTTTAATATTTCTCTAATTTTGAAAATAAAAAAAAGCAAAAAAACAACATTTTTTTACAAAAATGTTTAACGCAAAAACAAAACAAACAGCATGCGAATGGTCGAAAACTCGATTCTTTTTTTGTTTTTGAATCCTCCAAAATCTAGTGTAAATAACTAAATATAATTCTAATTTTATTTTATGCAGATCTGTTATTGTATTTTACAAATTCTTAGGAAAAGATCACTTGTCCGAACATTATATTATTTTCTTTAACAAAGATAATATATATATATGTTTTAAATAGCACACGATAATTTCCACTGGCAAAAACCGGAAGTGGCTTTAAAGAAGTTGCTTCAGCAGCAATTAGACGGACATAAAGTAGACGTACATTTTTAGTAAGACCGTTTCCGGAAGCAATCGTTCGACCATATAATGATGTCTCCTCTAGATTTGGATAGCAAGTGCGTGAAAAAAAAAACGTTTTTAAATTTGTTAAATGACGACTTTTATCGACTTTTTTTTAAATAGCATTTGCGGATGGGTAAAAAAACAAAAAAAAAATAACTAAACCATTTACTGATAATTCTCACTTTTACAAATTTTTTTAACAAATTTTATCAAAGTCAAGATACCGAGAAATTGTCAGTAAATGGCTTAGTTATTTTTTTTTTCGTTTTTTACCCATCCGCAAATGCTATTAAAAAAAAAAAGTCATTTTAAAAGAAATTAAAAAAAAAACAAATGTCAGCTTACCCATCCGCAAATGCTATTAAAAAAAAAGTCGATAAAAGTCATTAATTTATTTTTATTTCGGACTATTAGTCTCATTTTTATTAGTTTTTGTTTTTTTATCTTTTTATTGGTTTGTTTATTCACAACGTTTCGGCCAACTATTCCTGAGGAATAGTATTCCTCTGGCCTTCGTCAGGTGGTAACCGCGACGGATAGGAACTTCGAATCTCCTAACTGCATTCTCAGCCATCATGATAGAGACGTTAAATCTCTACGGTTCCAGATGAGCATTGTCTGAAGATAGCGGTTTCAATCCCACCCAAAGCGTGCCAGAGGTTAATTGGTCAAAATGTGGTGAGACGACAACAACTACGGATGGCAGTGATGGCTGAGAATGCAGTTAGGAGATTCGAAGTTCCTATCCGTTGCGGCGGTTACCACCTGACTAAGGCCAGAGGAATAGTTGGCCGAAACGTTGTGAATAAACAAACCAATAAAAAGATAAAAAAAACAACTAATAAAGATGAGACTAATAGTCCGAAATAAAAATAAATTAATATATAATGCTTAGGCACCGCCAAAAATGGCCGAAAGATCAAGTTGTTGTTGTTTTTTAAAACGAAATTACATTTATTAAAATCCATTATTTCTGAGTAACTTTTTTTTTTCCAGAAAGATAAAACCCTGAATTTTATCATATAGAAAACAGAATAATGTAAAACTTTTTCTATTTTTAATTAAATTTTAAATGTTAAATTTTCCCAAAAAGTTAACAATTGACATTTTTTGTCTTGCACAAAAAACGTACATAAATATTTTTTAAAAAAGGTTTTTGAAATAATTCATTTATTTATTTGTTGTCTAACTAAGATTTAGGATGATTTTCTATGAGAATATGCAAAAATATTATAATATAAGTACCTGGATTTCAAATAATTCCACTTATTCATATAGGCAACCAGTTACTTCGCGTCGATCTAGAGTCTAGATCGACACTGTTTACGTTTGTATTCGATAAAAAGCAAACTATGGAAGACCAAACAGGCCAAAAAAACTTATTTTTCAGTGACGAAAATTTCAATGTATTATTAACGCTGAGGCTGGCCAGTACCAGATGGATGACCATTTGTATGAGTTTGGTTTTTAATGTGTATGTGTGTGGGGTCAGGCTCCCCAAAATGGGGGAGGGGCAATTTAAAGCAGAATAAAAAAGTTATTTCAGCGCGTTTGGTCCACCGTAGTCGAAAGGCGGCAAACGTTTTCAAACGGGATCGAAAAAATGATGCCATTTTTAACACAAAGGGCACAATATTTATCGAATTTTTTTTTGTATCGATTCTTCAAAGCATGCCCTGTTTAATAATGGTCATGCATTATTCGGCTCGCTAAAAAAAAATTGTTAATTTATTTATCAAAGATTTTAAAATGGCTTTTTTCGTATAAATATTTTTTTTTAAAAAAATTTTTGTTTTGCTTAACTTAAATTAATTATTTTACTTAACATATTCACCGACTTTCACACTTCAAAACTCAAAAGGGGGATAATTAAACACAATTGAAGTTCTGATATTCAGACGTCAAAATAAGGTATGCAAACAATTTTTTTTTTTAATCTATAATTCTGTCCCTTACAACAACACAATATGTTGTGTTCAGTTTCAGATGATTATTTTAAGCATATTTGTACCACCTCAAAACAAGGGGGTGTTGTAAGTAAAAATATATATATATATAAATATCGTTTATCAAAAATAAGTACTTTCTTCTCTTAATAATCGCTGAAAATTTCGTATTGATCGGATAATTACCTGATTTTTGGTAGATTTTTAAAAAGACGGTCCGTCAAAAAGTACTTGCCTGTGCCCCCCCCCCCCCCAGTTTTGGCGGTGCCTAATAATGCTCATCTCAAAAAATGAATTCCAATTAAGGAATAATATCGATAAAAGTCGTCATTTAAAAAGAAATTTAAAAACAAATGTCTGCAAAAGTAAGGCATTATTAATAAATGTTTAGTAATTTTTCTTTTAATATTCATAAAGAGTAAAACTTTTTTTTCAAAATAAATGTGACAAATAATCGTTTAGTTACTACGAAAACGTCAGTAAATAAAAAAGTGTTACGTGCGCTTGCGTCCGAAAGGGAGCGATGCATGTTTTTTTGTTTTTTTTTATGGTGGTCGCCATGGAACTCAACGCCCAATGAGTACCAAATTCTGTTTTCCAAAATAAACGTTTACTACCAACTTTCTTTTTTTAAAAAAGTGCAAGTTTTCCTGAAAAAAAAAAAAAAAAAACTTTCACCTAACAATTTATGGAAAAAATAGCGACCTATAAAAATCTGGGGTGCTTCTACACTTTATTGCCGAAATTGGAGACGCCATTTTTTTTTTTTTCACGCACTTGCTAACCAAATCTAGGGGAGACATCATTATATGGTCGAACGATTGCTTCCGGAAAGGGAAAGAATAAATTTACCAAAATTAACATTTATTACTTCCGGAAACGTTAAATTAAACTAAAATTATATTTTATTACGGTAATCGTGAAGAAAGAGAGAGCCTGTTTCCTCCGTTTGACTATAGGTGGCGTTAATGTCTGTCCACCCAGTTACGGAAGCACAAAATGTATATAATGGCACCGTTGAAATAAAAATAAATGTTTAATTTTAAACATGTTTTTTTTTGTTTGTTTGTTTTTTACAAACATATTTAAGTTTGTTTTTGTTTTGTTTTTTCAAACATATTTACGTTTTTGTTTTTTTTGTTGTTGTTTTTGCGAACATATTTAAGTTTTATTTTTCCAAACATTTACGTTTTGTTGCTAGTTTATTTTCAAACATTTACGTTTTTTTTTGTTTTTACGTTTTTTTTTTTTGTTTTTACGTTTTTTTTTTGTTGTTTTTTTGCAGGCATAAACTAAATATTTTTGAAATATTTTTCTTTTAGAAAAGTTTGCTTATGCACTTATTGTACCGCGCTATTTTTTTTAATTTTTTATAGTAGTTTCAAGTAATATTCAGGTTTTACAATATCCCTTTTCAAATATATATATATAAATACTCGCGGAAAAAGTAAAATAAGTCCAGAAAAATTAAGAAAAAGGAGGGGGGGTCAATAAAAAAAAAGATAAAAGAAAAAACGTTGACTTTTTTTATTATAAGAACGTAAAAAATACTCGCGGAAAAACGGTTGTACCCATAAATATGTTTAAAAGAAAAATATAGCAAAAACATTTAATTTATGCTTGCAAAAAAAAAAAAAAAATTAAAATTAAAACAAAAATAACGGAAATGTTTGAAAATAAACCAGCAACAAAACGTAAATGTTTGGAAAAATAAAACTTAAATATGTTTGCGAAAACAAAACAAAATAAAACTTAAATATGTTTGCAAAAAAAACAAAAAAAAACATGTTTAAAATTAAAATCTAATAAAAACATTTATTTTTATTTCAACGGTGCCATTATATACATTTTGTGCTTCCGTAACTGGGTGGACAGACATTAACGCCACCTAAACGGAGGAAACAGGCTCTCTCTTTCTTCATGATTACCTTTTATTACTTCCAGAAACTTGGTGAACCGATATTACTGGAGAAAATGAATCTCGACAATTCAAAAAAATATTTAAAATTATTTATTTGTTCGAAAAAAAACAAAAAAAAAACTATTTTATAAAAGTCCAATGTTGCTTTTTAGAGCATAAATAAAGAAAGGGAAAGAGAACATATATCCGTAATTGTTTAATTGGAAATGTTTCAATTTAATTGATGAGGACGGGAAAGTTTTTCATGGAACAATTTTTTTTTTTTTTTTTTTTTTTTTTATTAAAAACAGAAAATTGAAATGACATATTCATAATAGCGATCGGCATGGGCCAGCGGCATTTGAAAACCAAAACAAAACCCAAACATTTATTACTTTTGTTTTTTTGTTTGTTTTTTTGTTTTGTTTTTTGTTTATTTTTTCGTTTGTGTGTGTTTTTTTTTGGGGGGGGGTTCTTTTCGAACAAATAATTTTAGTTTAAGGGAGTAATAAATGTTAATTTTGGTAAATTTATTTAGTTTAATTTATCGTTTCCGGAAGTAATAAATGTAAATTTTGGTAAATTTATTCTTTCCCTTTCCAGAAGCAATCGTTCGGCCTTATAATGATGTCTTCCCTAGATTTGGATAGCAAGTGCGTGAAAGAAATGGCGTCTCCAATTTCGGCAATACATTGTACAAACACCAAATCTGCTAGCTGAGTGCCAAATCTGCTTAAAATATTGAAAAGAGGAAAGAAAAAGAATAGAAACTCTAGATGTATCAGAAATTTGGAGCAATTTTTGACACCCCTAACAGAAAACTGCGAATAAAATATAAAAAAAACTCGTAATTTCTCTTTTTAAAGTGAGTTGTTTATTTTCTATATGAAATATACTTTCAAAATAATCTAGTAAAGTTGTTTAAAAAATAATATTTCTATTATTTTTTTATTTTTCAAAAAACAGTGTTTACAAAATGCTGGCATGCCTTCATGCAGCCATTTTTTACGTAATAAAATCAATAGAATTTTACGAGTTAAATATTTTTCAATTTTTAAAATTTAAAAATCTATCAAAATTTTTCTATTGATTCAATTTTTACGATATTTTCAAGGTCAATGTAAAATTTTATGCTCTTTCCAATAAACCAAATATAATATTTTAGACAAATGTTTTTTTTTCAAATTCACACCCCCATTTTGAAATGTTTATTAAAATTTTAATCAATTTATGTGTCAAAACTTTATATATCACAAATTGAAGATAAAAGATCAATAAAGAAAATATTACAATTTAAAACAAAAAAAAAGAATAGCTTTTTTTGGGGAAATTTACCTGTAAAGTCCAAAGTGTAAAACCTTTTTTTTTTTTTTTAAATGAAAGCTCATGTTATGCTTACATCATAAAGTAAATACCAGACGCTGACGGAAATTTTTCTATCTCATTGAATGTTTTCTTTTTTTAGATATTAAAAAAAGTAAAATCAAAAACTCGTGTATTTCATTAAAAGATTTTTTTTTAATCGATGAAGCGGATTTTTTGGTCGAAGGGGGGGGAACTTATGAGTGAATGTGTGTTTCTTTTTTAACTACGGAGGATGAAAAATACTAATTTTGGTTTACACACGCAATAAAAGAGACATTATTTATGCCCTTGGACGAAACCATACTTCATAAATTTCATTTTAGCAGCAGCTATTTAACGCTTTGTGCAAAACATGTTATAAAAATGCGATTTTCTAGGACCCTCGCTTTAAAAAAATACATGGAAGTTAAAATATAAGTATGGATAAATTCTTAACAATGAAGAATGGAACTACACATTTAATAATATTTGTTTTAGGTAAGTGATTTTTTTTGGCATATATATACATATATTTATAAGCAAGTCAAAATATATTGATTTTCTTTATTTTTTTTAAAAGAAAACCGCTTTAAAGAAACAAATATTGCATAATTTGCTATTAAACCTGTTATTTTTTGTAAAATTTGGTATTTGCTCCTTTAATTGAAAAAAGAAAATTAAGGTTTGAATTATATTTTCAAGTAGTTATAAGATAGTAAGTTGAATTATTAAGGTTCTGATCATCATTTTTAATGGCCACTTTGTGATACACCTATAGAACCTCTCCCAAACATACTGGCAATAATTTGGTTTCGTCCTTCCTTTCAGTGTTTCCAATAAGGGGATTGATTTACTAGGATTTGTATTAGGAGCTGGGCACTTATTAAAATTATTTAATTGTTGAATTTTTTGCATTTTGGTTAAATTTGTTAGTTTGCTAGCACTAAAAGCCCACACAAAAAATTGAACAAAAGACAAAATTAAAAAGAATGGTACTCATGCAGAATTTAACCCCCCTCCCCGCCCGGATTCCAATTAGTTTAGGGTTCGACCGGCAATTCAGCCGAGCGTTGTTCAAATTTTGACACACTAAACCAACATTTTATTTATTTTTTTGCAGAATTAATTAATGATGGGAGTATTTTTTTCCGTTTATGTTCTATTGACAAAAAAGTTTATACATTTTCTTGAAAAAACAATCTAACTTTTCTCTACTTTCTCCTAACTATTTACAGTGTTTATATAAAACATTCAACTTTTCTTTTTATAATAAATATTCTGTTTGCAAAAAGCTATCTTTTAAAACAGAATTCCTGAAGAAAAAAAAAAAAAAAAAAAAACTTTCACCTAACAATTTATGGTAAAAAATTGACCTTTTCTTGGGGGGGGGAACATCTTTTATTGATAAAAAAAGTGCAAAAATAATAAAATAAATAAATACAAAATGCAATTTTTTATGATGGAATGTGTTCCATTTTAACAAACTGAGCCAAAGCAATGCGTGGCCGAGTACGGCTAGTATATAAACATATATATATATATATATATATATATATATATATATATGTATATAGTGCTACATATAACTAAGTAAATCAAAACATTGTCCATTGTTTACCCTTGTGCTTTAAGTCATGGCAAAACATGACTGAACTGGGAATTGCATGCGTTGTAGTGGTATTTCGTCATTTTCTGATAATATGAATTTTACTCTTGGAATGAGGACTATTTCATCTTTAAATGCAGATGTAATAATTTTGCCTACTAATAAATTTTTATGCAATTCCTCAATTATCAATCGTGGAGGATCCAAGTTTCTCATCATAATAGGAGACCCTTTTTTCAGCTCCAGTTTATGAGGCAGTAAGCCTGACATCTCCAAAGAGTCGAGGAACTCTGTAGGGAAATGAGTTGCGTTTGTGCCATCACATACAGAATTGAATGGACAATATTCCTTCATGTTTCCAGGGAAACGTCTGATGCAGATGGAAATGATGTTTCTAACAGATTCATTCACTGACACTAAAACACAATTTTTAGAAAAGAGTTCAGCAGAATTCTCAAATGAAGGATATATGAACTCAATACTGTCTTAGATTCTCCTAAAAGGTAAAACCATATCTTTGGGGGGTTCAATTTCACTGTTGTTATTCTTCTGGAGTTTATCTATTAACTTAGCTATCAAAAATCGTGGATACATAAGTCCATCTTCATCAACACGCATGTTATTTTCAAATCAAATTTCCTCAACTTGCGCCACAAGTAGGATCTTTTTATGCAAGCATTTTCAACATCTGCATCATTGCCTCTTTTCACTACAGGGAGGAGTTGCCGGAAGTCACCACTGCAGACGGTAAAAATCCCTCCAAAAGGAGCATTATTTTTGCAAACTTCCTGCAGAGTTCGATCCACTGCTTCAAATCTCTCTCTCCTCATCATTGGACACTCGTCCCACACAATAATCTTGGTATTTCTGAGCAAATTTGCAGTGTCTGAATTTCTGGCAATATTACATAGATCATTATCTTTGATAGCAAGAGGAATTTTCAGCCTTGAATGTGCTGTTCTCCCTCCAGGCATCAATGTTGCAGCTATACCAGATGATGCCACAGAAAGGGCAATATCACCACTGCTTCTCACTTAAGCAAGAATTAGGTTGTTGAGAAAGGTTTTTCCTGTGCCTCCTGGAGCATCTAT
Organism: Euprymna scolopes; assembly: GCF_053919585.1. Classification (NCBI taxonomy): domain Eukaryota; kingdom Metazoa; phylum Mollusca; class Cephalopoda; order Sepiida; family Sepiolidae; genus Euprymna; species Euprymna scolopes. The sequence continues at coordinate 12,888 of NW_027633735.1, read as the reverse complement.
GAAGATCAATTTTCCAATATCTCTGTTTAAGTAGTCACAAATAAATTCATACACATTCCTTTGTTTAGAATTCAATGAAGGTTCCTTTTCTTCCACAAACTCGCTTTGCTCATCTGTGTTGTACTGCTGTTCAAAGAGGAACTCTCTGTTGTTGACAACGTGATGAACATGTAGGTTTTGTGGTGCTGGTATGTTGAACTGCTGCAGATTTTTATCGAATGTGTCAAGCTTTTCTTACAGATATGAGAGGGCTTTCCATTTATTAATAAGGTATGATCATACAATGTTCTTTGCTCCAGATGATGGAAATCCTCTGACATTGAGTCCTTAAATCTTTCCCAAAGATCAATTGGGTTGTTGATTTCACAATTCACAAGGGGCACAACAAATAAATCTCTCATGGCTCTGGGAAATCTTGTTCTTTCCGCCTCTTCCGCCGTGTGCTGCCAGTGAGCATCATCATGCAGCAATCCTTTCTCTCTGCATGCATCTTTGAATGAAGGCAATATTACACCATGGACTGTTTTGAATTCACCAAAAGACACTGGTCCTTTAACATGATGAAGCAGTAACCTCATATAGTACAAGTCGCCACTGTTGGGAGAAACTGTGTATACACATCCTATGACGTTTGCTTCAAATATGTGAGGATGTAGTTGTACTCTCATTCCTGCTTTTCTTCTTTGCCATCTTTTATTATTCCACACATAGAATCGTGGAATGTGAACATAGTATATTGTTTTTGCAAAAGGACCACGGACACAAAGATCAAAGAATTCCATGAGTGTAGTCTTGGTCATATTGTTATTGTGTTGGATAGTTTCATTTTCTTGGTAGAATACCTGTTACTGCTCAGGAAGATGTACTTGGAGACGAATCACAGCAGGTTCTCTATTATGAATGGGAAAGCCAAGAATAGTAGAAACAGCCTCCGATGGACCAATATACCTACCTAAGTACGGTGCCATTTCATCTTCACGGTTTACTTCAAAACAAAGTTGGTCACTGCCCTTCATTGTGTATTTAATGACATATTTTGAGTGCACAGAAGAGCATTTTCAGCATTTAAGTGACAGTTGAAGATTTTTAGTAACTGCAAATTATGAGGAACAACCCATTCATTTGTAATATTTTGTCGTGGCCTCCCTTCTTTATGTCCATGATGTCCACCCATTTCATGAGATCGGCGTCGGTAAACGGGATAAGAATCCTCTCCACACCTTGTATGCACTTAGGATATCTCTTGCTACACCGTCCGTCCTTCCAACATGGTGAGGTGTTAGTGCAATATGGGCCATGGATCATGTGCTGCAGTACCAACTGGTGCCATTGAAAGTCTTCATTGGGGTTAGGAATCTCAGCTTGCACAAATCTGTCATATACTTGTGGTCTTGGTTTCGAGTTTTCATCCATCCATAATAAACAATGCAAGTGCGGAAGACCTCACTTCTGATATTCAACACTGAGAACATAAGCAATACATTTGCCAAACAGACCTTGGGTACCAGTCAAGTAATTTATGAAATTTTTTCTCTTTAGATCAAACACACGAACTATCAAATTTGGTCTGTCATTGGGTTGTTGATTCAAAAACAAATGCTCCTTCATTTCTGGCCAGTTAGGGTTGCATGTCATGGTGATAAAAAATGTAGCATTTCCATAACGCATACATACATCATGGCATCTTGACACCGTTCCATCATGTATCTTGGTCCTCCAACGAATGTTGAAGATAGAATGATTCTCCTTCCAACATTGCTAAAATCATCATCATCATTTAGTGCATCAACAAAACCTCTTTAGGTGATACATCTGAGAGTGGATTGGTTCAGCCTCAATTTTTGTAGCCATATCAACCAAAAACTGTTGCAACAAACGCCCACCTCTTAAGAGATGATTAAATTCATTTTCATGAACCATAATTCGATGGGCATAGTAACGCATTGCAGTTAGTTTTTTTGTTATTGGTCATTTGCATCTGTTGGTGCCAACCATCTTCCTCAGATGGAAAGAACAGGACATACTGAAGAGGGTCATACGATCGGTGGGATTCAGATATAGTTTGAAGTTATCCTCCTCTGTGTGTAAGAACAATATGCCATGAGGATGAACGTGGCTCATTATTATTTTGAATGATGATAGCCAGCTCGTTGGCAACTTGCTTATTGAACCTCATGCTCTTGAGTTGGCCTCTTATCAGGATCGATTTCAATTGTTGCATTAGGAAGGTTTTTTATTTCTTCTTTAGCATGCCTCAGTGTCAAGATGTATTGATTGTGCTGTCTTAGAATGTTTTCCAATAATTCAACAATGTTGCGTTGAATGGTAACATTTTGCAATATTTTCAATCTAATTGCAATGCTGTCTTGTGAATCCAAAAAATATATCTGAATGTACTGAGCTTGTTCTTCAGGGTCAGGAATAAGTGATCCAATATAATGATGAACCTGGCCTTGGATCACAACAGAAGGATTCCAACCATTTCTATGACTGATTTCCTTTGCTGCAAAAGAAGTCATTTGAAAAAGACAGTTATATTGTCTTATGCTTTTCCTAAATTCATTAGCAATGGGTTCATCACTGCTGAATAAATGATGGATCTCAGGAGGCAAAGGCTGAAGATTTTGTAACTGATCTTTGCCTTTCATATAGCAAAAATTTGCAGTTTCTCCATGAAAAAAGATGAGCTCTGCAGTGGGGACAAATCTTGGTTATGTCGCCAACATCTGCAGAGAGATTTTGTATCAACCTCAAATTGTTTCTCATATTCTGATGATGTAATCGCTCGACTCTTTCTGCTTCTGTTCCTTCACTTCTATTGTATCTCTGCATTTCTCTTTGACTGTTGAGGTGCTGCTCTCTGTGCCCTAATGTTTCTTCAATTCTAT
>NW_027633735.1:0-2500 GCF_053919585.1 Euprymna scolopes | reverse complement strand
GTTAACTCGATAAGTAAACAAAAACAAAACAAAAAAAAAACATATTTCATTTGTTTATCTTCAAAATTTTTTAATTTACACATATTTTCTTTATTATATAAGGCCAAAAAAAAAAGTTTGTTGCTTGCTTTTGAGTTTTTTTTTCTATATAAGATTACTCATGCAGAGAGTGATCCGTGCTGAAATAATGTTATTATTTAAAAAGTCATTCTTAACATGGAGAGGTAAGGATGTTTTGTACCTATTCTGTACTTTAACCTTACAATTGAATAAATAAAAAAATAAAAAAACATATCGTAAAACGTTATTTAAACGTGGAAATATGATTTAAAAAATAGCGCGGCTCTCTGCATTAGCACCATTTTTATTTAATTTTGTTGTTTTACGAATTTTCGGCCAACTATTCCTCTGACCTTCATGAAAAGAAGTCCTTTTATAAATGTTAAGTAACTTTTTCCTTTTATTATTCTTAAAGAGTAAAACTTTTCTTATTCATGAAAGGAGTTAAGCCTACGTAAATAAATAAATGTTTGTACACGTGACAAATTATCAATAAATGGTTTAGTTACTTTTTTTAAAAATGTTTGTAAAAGTGCGAAAGGCGACGTTACGTTGTTGTACAAACATTACTCCCATGCTTAATTTCTATACTTATAGGTTTTTGGAATTTATTTCACTGGATTATTATTGATTGGACACTAATTAAACAGATTATTAAAAAAAAAAAATGTAAAAAAGAAATCATTATTTCGACATTTGAAAGTGGTGCTCACTTTTTAGTTACAACGTTCTGATAAATCAGTCACCCATTTTGTAAGCAATAAAAACGCGGTATATCAAAACCATAGAAAGTAAAAATAATGAGTCTCTACCGCATTTGTAAGTCAGAAATATATTTGTTTCTCAAAGAAAAAAAAATAGAGAGAACAGGACTTTTTTTTATTGTTTTCATGAAAATAAAGTTTCGAGATTTTTAATTATTTTTTTTTTACTTAGTCAGTTTGTGGGTTTTTTTTAAATTGTTTTTGTGAAAGGTGATTTTTTTTTCAAAACTTTTGTTTTGTTTCTTTTTAATTTTTTTAAAGTATTATAAATTTCACTAACATGCTGGAGAAATGTTTAATAATTTGGTATTTTTTTAGATTAGGTCCACCTCCACAATTTTCCTTTCAATGACGACATTTATAGGTTTCCGAGTATGCTGAACACGCAAATTGCATTGAAATTTTGCGGAAATAAATAGTTGTATTATGCATTGTATTCTTCGGCGGCCATCTTTTTACGTGCACACGCGCCATAAACAAATACACACACGTAAAAAGATGGCCGCCAAAGATTACAATGCATAATACAACTTTTTATATCTTGATAACTACTTATTTCTGCAAAATTTCGATGCGATTTTCGTATTCAGCATAGTCGAAAACCATTTCAAATCGTCATTTAAAAGAAACTTGAGGAGGTGGACCTAATCTAAAAATTTACCAATAATTTTTAATCCCGTACGCCTCCCGATACATTGCTTCGTCAACATGCGACCATTTTATATCTCCCGAAGACACTTCCGTATTTAGAAAAAAAAATAAATAAATAAATAAAAAGTGACCGATTTACCAGAACGTGGTAACTAAAAAGTGAGTATCCCTTTCAAATGTTGAAATGATTTTTTTTTTTTCAATTTTTTTTCATAACCTGGTTAATGTTCAATCAATAATAATCCAGTGAAAAAATTTCAAAAAACCTATCAGTATAGAAACTCCACCACGTAAGTAAATAAATAAAAATGTTACGTGCACATGCGTTAGCCTTGACTAGGTGGGGGGTACTAAGGGAACGACCATTAAATAATTCTGCGGGTCGCCATGGAACTCAACGCCCAAGGAGTATCAAAATAGTTTTCATGATCTGAAGAAATTTTTTTTTCTGAAAAGTGGGTGATCACTTTTCCATCTAAATTTAACTTAAAATGAGCACCCACTTTCTGGCCACCTGAGGAAGGGGCATTTATTTTCGTGTTTATTGGCTTAAAGGTTTTTTTACAAGGCAGTTTGGTACGCGAATGCATATTTAACAGTTTTCGTTTATGCTCACGCATAGCATAAACAAAGGCTACGTCTGTGAAATGGAAAATAGTCCCAGAGTTCAGGGGTTAATACCATGCAAAAGAAATCAAACAAAAAGACTTTTAAGCCAAGAAACACACAGAAAAAAAAAAAATAGCATCCATTTTTTTTCTATCGAATTCATTTGCTGTTTTTATTGAAAACTATTTTTCCCCCGGATTTTTGATATAATTTTCCATTAAGGGCTGTGCGTCTCACGTTCGTAAATAACGACATTTTTTTTTGTAGATTTTGGTGTGCTAAAAACGAATCTGCAAACCGTTTCCGTCACAAAAAAATAGTTTTTATGATATGAAGAAATTACTTTTTCGAAAAAGTGGCGATCACTTTTCCATGTAAATTTAACTTAAAATGAGCACCCACTTTCTAGCCACCTG